>NC_048219.1:148354624-148610311 GCF_002007445.2 Ailuropoda melanoleuca
GGCCCCCCGCGCGGCCCTCCCCACAAAGGGCCGCGGAGCTGCGTGGCCGCCGCCGCCGGCCGCGGCTCGCCTCCGCGGGCGCGGAAATTTGTTGCACTTCTTGGGGCTTTGTTTGTTTGTTTTGCCTCTGATTTTTTTTTTTCGTTATTTTGGACAAAATGTCGGTCCGTGATGTAAAAATTGAGCGAGGAACCTTGATGGCATTGGGAGCTTTGCAGAAGGTGCAGTTTGGATTCTGCTTTTCCCAGGGTGGCAGCTCGGTCTTGGCCGGATGAATCTTCGCTGCTGGCCGTGGAAACGGCTAGAGCAGCTTGTTAGTTGATTTTTAAATTCCTAAGTGTTGTATTTAAAGGTTTACGTGCACAGAGGAGGAATCGCCACCTTAAATAAGCATATGGGCGATTAACAGGGTATGTTTTCCTCTCGGAAAGGGAATTTGGTAGCTTTGACCAATGTCAGTGTGTAAATATTTAGACGTTATTAGTGACTTTTTAACATTTTTCAGCGAGATCTGTTATTTACAGTGTGTCATATGTTATTAATGCTCGTTGCCTAAGTTCCCTGGCAAATCTGTTTCATGCCTTCTGAGAAAGTAGACAATTGATAGATTGTCCAAGGGATGGAAAAAAATGTGAGTGGGTTTTCTAACTTGAGTTCGGTAAATCCTTGAACGCTGGCGTTGTGAGACACATCACCTCCCCCTGTAACCTTGCTGTGTGATGAGATAAGTGTGAACACTTTGAAGTGTTTTTCATTAAAATACAATTTTAGGTGAATATTGAGAGAAGAAAATGCTATTGGTTTATTTCTTAGACTTAACATTTCCTTTTCCCCCCTTTTCCCTTTAAAAGTTTTCCAAGAAATAACTTCACCAAGATGTCCAGTGATAGGCAAAGGTCCGATGATGAGAGCCCCAGCACCAGCAGTGGTAGTTCAGATGCCGACCAACGAGACCCAGCCGCTCCAGAGCCTGAAGAACAGGAAGAAAGAAAACCTTCTGCCACCCAGCAGAAGAAAAACACCAAACTCTCTAGCAAAACCACTGCTAAGTTATCCACTAGTGCTAAAAGGTAATGTGTGGAAGGATTAAGCACATTATCAGGTTGTCTTCCAATTTTTTTTTTTTGGGTTGTACATCAGTGGCATTGGTTCAAAAATATTTACTTCGTGATCACTTTTATTTGGACTTGAATGAGTTGTCATTCTTTAGGTGGTATATAAGCCACCTCCATAGAATTGTACTTTTAAGCGAACTTACTCTGTACTTTGGTAACTTCAGTAAGAGTGTCCTTGAGTAGAGCTTGGACTAACATTCTGACAGATTGTTTGAGGAGTTGGCAAGGAAAATTTGGTGAGCCCAAATTAGCTGGTACATTGAGGATGTTCCTTTTCATGAGTCATACTCTTCTTCATTGAAATTGACACTTCTAGAGATCAGTGCCTCTCCATGAAACTTAATGATTAGAAATGATTGTTTGCTACAAAATTTGTAAATTCAAGGCCTTGGCTATATTTGAAAGCATATTTAAAATTGTGCTCCAGATTTGCTTTCAGTTTTACAAACACGACTTTAAGTCATGCATCCAGGCACTACTTTTTTTGTAGTTAATTTATGGTTATGCCTTATATTTCTTGTGAATGCAAATAAAACCGATAAGTAGCCATTTACAATTTTGGGTGGCACTTGGCTATTGAAAACTTTCATTGTGCTTGTGACTCTTCACTGTGAAACTTGTGGATATACTTGACATGTTAATACTCAGCAGCAGAAGAAACATATTTTGTTGGGTATATATGAAAGGTCATTTGTTTCCTGTTGATTTATATTATCTTTGATGGCAAAAAAAAAAGATTGTAAAGGGGACTCTATTGGTAGTAGTAGGGGAATATCCATGAATTCTATTAATTATACATCAAATATGTCTATAGCATTAGCCAGTATTGACATTTTGTTGATTTTTACTGATCACAACTGAAGGGAAAAGAAGATATAAAAGCTGTTCAAATATTGTGTTCTGTAGTGATTTAGAAGTAATCTTATTTTTCTGTGGACTTTTACCTCTATCAATAACCAAGTATTAATAACTTGGGAATATTTTATTAAATAACAGCCTCTTAAATAATTTAGAGTCCTCCTCAATTTGCTGTAATCTTGTTGAGGAACGTGTTAAACACATCTTAAGTTTTGAAAGCATTTTAAATTCGAATAAAATCAGAGAACTGCTTTTTCCTCCTTAACTAGGCTACATATCTTATTATTTCTTTCCTCCCAAATTTATTCAATTTTAGTGCTGTACTTAAAATTAAGGAAAACAGAATTGGTTAAATAAGAATGTCAGAGTCCTTTAGAAGTTTTTCACTGGTAAAGATGTTTGTAAATTTTAAACTTTTTTTGACATAAAATATTGTCAAGCTTTTAATGTACTCATGTAATAGCTTGTTAATTCTTACCTCTGTAAAAGTGACTTGAAGTCATTGTCAAATATTGTAGTGCTTTCCCTCCTCCCTTCTTGTCTCATTTGCATATAAGCTTGAAAAGAGAATTTCTTTGGTAAAAAGTGTTTTAAAATAGATTTTATATCCTTTATTGAATACTAGTAGAGGACTATTTCTCAAATCAGGTGTGAATGTCATACTTATTTACAGTAGCAAGTGAGAAAAAAAGCTGCAAAGTTTCTGTTAAGGGATTTGGGTTATGCCTCTGAGAACAAAGAGGAAGCAGCCATGTTAGCATTACTGAAGGCAGAGCCAGCCTTGCATTTAACTGCATGGTGGTAGAGGGCAGTGTAATTCCCCGGTTATTCTGTAGACTATCTCAAATCCTTTTTGTCTGTTTTCATTTCACTAACAGAATTCAGAAGGAGCTAGCTGAAATAACTCTTGATCCTCCTCCTAACTGCAGGTAAGAAATAAATTTTGTTGTTTTGATTACAAAATGTGGGAAAATATCCAGAGATTAATGTATCGGCTTTGGGTATGTGTGCTGCAGAAGAAGCTACATTTGCTTCTCTTCGGCTTTGCAAGTGGATTAAATAAAATTGTCTAAGGTGAATTAAACAAGTTTGGGGGAAAATACTCTTTAGCATGTATCCTACATTTTAGATTTCTGAATATACTGATTTTGTGCTTCTTACTGAGATTAGTGTGAATGGTGCTGATTTTTGTTCTCTTGTAACATTTCTGTAGAGTGTTTATTCAGAAGTACATTGCAGAAACTTCTAAAATTTTGCTAAGCTTTAAAGTTACTGCTTGTGTGCAATCTGAACTGACCTTCCAAATTTAGAAATTGCTGAATGTGGTGTTACAAAATGTAAATGCAGTAAACAAGAGTATAGTTTCTGTTTGATTTATTCAGTAATGTGCCTTAAGGACAAATTTTATGTGCTAAGCTAATGCTTTTAGTTGTTTTCTAGTGAATGCATTGTTGGAATTATTTACATTTTAATCAAATGTCTTAATTACTTGGGAAGATTCTTAATAATTTTGGTCCTTGAAATATGTGTATGAAAAGGAGTAAATGAATTTGTAGGAGGAATTCATTTCAGTGAAACTCATGTAGAATAATTTAAAATTGTTGGTTGGTGTAAGGTGCATTAAAAGTAACTGGGTGATAATTTTGTTCGTAAACGTTTTTTCAGTTTGTCTTACATAGTGTTCTGTTTTCAGCAGTGACTGTATGGCTTCCAAAATTCATCAGACTTAGTAAAAACAGCTTTGTAGTTAATTTGCGTACAGATAATGTGCTCAAGAGTGAGAGTGGTGGCTAGATATAAGGCAGCATTATGGTTTGTTACGAAAATGTTTTCTCGTCCTACCTGTATTTTTGCTATAAGTTGTGTTCACTTGCGATGATCAGACCTATCTCTGAAGTCTACTTGAGACACAGTTGGGTTTAATTCAATTGCCTCTTGTGTGTATTAACCAGATTCTTAGATAAGGTGATCTGATCCTGATTTATTCAGTGAATTAACTGTTTTGCTCATATTTATAATCCCCTATTTCAGTTCAAAAGGCAAACATGAATGTAACTAATTTTAAACAGGTAGTGGTGTGTCAGATCTCAAAGGATTAAGAGCTGTGCTGTCCAGTACTGCATCCACTAGCCACTTGTGGCTCTTGACCACTTTAGTTGTCCAAAATGTGATGTGCTCTAAGTGTAAAATACATGTCGCATTTTGAAAACTTAGTATGAAGAAAAGAATGTAAAATACCTTATTGATTTTTAAAAGTATCTATTACATGTTTAAATGATAATATGTTGGATATGTTGAGTTATATAAAATGTTTTAAAATTTTACTTTTTTACCATTTTACTGTGGTTTTAGAAAATTTAAAATTACGTATGTGGCTTATATTACATTTCTGTTGGAACAGTGTTGCTTTAGAGAATAAATAAATCAAAGTATTCCTTCCAGCCTTCTCATTGGTGTGTCAAATCTGTAGTCGGTTAGTGAGGTCAAGTTAAATTTGCTCTCTGAAAGATCACTTAACTTGCAGAGTATATTCTAATATTTCCCTTTATAGAAGATATAAAGATCTATCAATTCGAAACTCTTAAATGTTTTAAAATTGCTTGTAAGGTCAAACATTTTTAAAGGTTTCTGTTGATCTTTTGCAAATAGCACAAACTAGCGTATGTGCCTAAATCTAGAGAGCCCAGTAGATGTGTTGAATGCCCTTGGAGCAGTAGCGTAGTGTTGCAGTTGCTGAAGAAGGATGCTTTACATGTTTAACCCAGTAATGGTTCCACAAGGTCACTGAGGATTTTTGTACAGGAAGTAGAATGTTTCTAGGACGCAGAAAGTTTTACTTGTTTGTTTTTCTGTTTATATGCTGTATTTCATTTCAGTCCATGAAGTAATGCTTCACATAGAGTGATCAGTGAAATAGCGACCTGTGGGCTTAGGAACAATAACATGGACTACATTATCTATACTTTCCCTGGTCACAACTTGTGATGATTGTAAACTATTGCAAATTACATATTTCAGTTCTCTAGTTCTTTTAATATTTGAATTTCTTTGTGGCTATGTGACTAAAGAAAAAACAAACAGAAAATTAAGTCTTAACAAGGAACTGGGAAAAGTTGTGTCTTACTAGTTTGGGGACGGTCTTCTTCATATGCCTGACGTGTAAAATAGCCAGATACTTTTGTGTCTTTTATTTTAAGTGTCTAGTAATTTTTTGGGGTGGACGATGATCTAGTTCTTGTCCTTGAGCAGGAATTGAGTGTTTAGTGGACGCCTTTTAGCATTTTGACACCTAAGTCTGAATTTGTGTTGTATTTTTACTTTCATATCAGATACATGACAGATTGTGGTGTTTTGTAATCCGCAGGTGCATGGGTGAGAATTTTAGCTTTACAGTGCTTGTACAGTTAAATCTATTAATTTATGTTATAATTTAAAATGGGATTCTATATTAATAAATTCTAAAATGTGTGAATTCATTATTGTTTGAAATCTATGAAACCTAATACTTTTTTGACTTTGATATTTGACTTTCATGTGTAGCTAATTAATCAGAATTCCATTATGGTTTTGAAAATAATTTTTACAAGCTTGTCAAAGTATGTGACAGATTTAATTCTTCCTCAGGGAAGAAATGTAAAGTATATCTGTGTACATTCAGGAAAAAGTTGATTGAAATACAAAAAGACTCAGCAAAACTAAAATTACTCAGATGAGACTAAGAATTCTCTTAGATCCCTTCCTCCTTCCTGTGTTTTATTAATAAAATATCCTTTTTCTTATGTTATATATTCCCTTATTATTATATAGCAGTGTCTAATATGTATACACCGAGAGTGATCTTAGGATAGACATAACTGTTGAATTAAGTGTGTCGCTTTAAACAGGTTTGAGTATATTTTGATAGTAATGATACTTCTTTTCCTGATAGTATAAAGGTTTGATAAAATGTTATTTCCAATGATTTGATGGCATTTACGTTTTTAGGTATTGGAGTTCCTTAATTCTAAACATAGGGATTTAATATTTATGTAGTGGCTTTAATTTATATTGTTTACATACTGTATTCTAAATTATGGCGTAAATAGTTCATATATCAGTGAGAATGAAGGGAAGTTGTGTTATGGGCATTTCCCTGTTTTGGGAGAAAGTGATTGACTAGAATTGTTGAGTAATGTGCTATTAAGACATTTATGTTCCCTCTGTTTCCCAAAGGGTGCCCTTGTCCTTTCACAGTAACCACTTATACAAGTGGCAAACATTTAGGAAGTTGCTGGATTTTTAACTTAACCTCTGATTCTTTCCATATATGAGAAGGCACAAATATACACTGTTAAACTATTCTTCAATATGTTGAGATCGAATCTGTGTTAAAGTTAGATATTCAGGGGTATTTGTAAATAGTTTTTGGGTGTGGGAAAGGCCTTTTTGGAAGGAGATGTAGTAGTGTCAAGTTATTACAATATTACTAATATGTGTGCTTGTAGAACTTGAAAGGTATATATAATATTTGTAAATTTTGCTAACATCCTTCTTTTAAAAACAAAATTAATACAAGAAGCAATTAAGTTCTAAACCAGAAGCTGGCAACTCTTGATTTCCTCATTAGCCTCTCATTGTCTAACTGTGGGTGAACTGTACCTCGTGTGGGTTACTACCGCTTGCCCCCATTTTCTAGGGTAGACTAGAACTTTGCTGCTCATAGAGTGATCTTCAGATCAGCAGTGTCTGTCTCACAGGTAAGATTGTTAGAAATGCAGAATCTCACTTCCCCTACTGCAGAAGTACTGAATCAGAAACTGAATTTCAGCAAGATTCCCAGGTGAATTGTGTGTGTATATTAAGGTTTCGGAAACATTGGTCTGGGTTCAAATCCCTAGTCTGCCTCTTATTAGTTGTGTTGCTTTAGATCAGTTAGGATGTATTTCTGTCTTTCAGTTTTCTTAAATGTAAAATGGAGATTAAAATAATCCCCCCCAATAGGGTTATTATGAGGATTAAATGAGTTAGTATGTTTTAAAGTTTTGTAATGGTGTAAATTGAGTCAATAAAGTGACCACTCATGCCCTCACTCTTGCTGGCATTTTCTCCAGTGGGTCAACATCATACTATACTTTATTTTAAGCAGTTTAGCGCCTGTTTGTTTGAGAACACATCAAGCAAAATTTTGTGTGTGTGTATATACATATATATATGTATATATATACATATACACACACATATGTACACACACACACATATATATATGGAAAGGAATATATATATATGGAAATGAATTCCTTGGAACTTGAGCAAAAAAGAAAATTAATCTAAGGACTTTGGGCAAAGATGAAGAAATAGTATATTCCTTTTTAAAGGAATATGCATAAGGTTAATGATACTTAATTCAGTAGAGAATGCCCTGACTCTCTCTACAGTAAATTATAATGAAAAATTTTAAAATAAGAGTGATAGTTATGTTTTCCCTTTTAGTAACCCTGTTTAGATTCTGAACTGATATAGTTTGTTAGTTACCTAAACATAGCAATTTTTTCCTTGTCTGTGATTTTGGAAGCTTTTTGTAATAATCAAAAGGTAATAATCAAAATAACATGTGATATTTACATAACTTGGTTGTTTATATAGCCCTTTATTTAATTTAATTTAATTTTTATTTTATTTTATTTTATTTTGGTGGGGAGCAAAGGGAGATGGAGAGAGAGAATCTTAATAAGCAGCCTCCACGCCCAGGGCAGAGCCCAGCTTGGGGCTGGAGCTCAAAACCCTGAGATCATGACCTGAGATGAAATCACGAATTGGGATGCTTAACCTACTGAGACACCCCAGTGCCCCTACAGTGCTTGATTTTAAAGCCTTCACATATGTAGATAGATTGCCCTTTTCTTTTCTATACATGTGATTGTTGTTATTGTTGATATTCTCAGTGTGTGCTGTGTGAAGGAGGATACCCTCTTTTGTATAACGAAATTGCATCTCTTTAGTCATCTAGTCCTTTTATTTTCAGCTCTTCAAAAAAAAAATTAGAACTCCCTTTTTATGAAAATTAAATCTTAATTGGAAGCTCACTTTCTAAAACAGATAAATGTAGAACTACTCTGATTAAAGGTGTTTTCCATACCACCCTGCTGTGGTCATCTACTGATGGATAGTTCTTATTATTTTATTAATTCAATTTTGGCATTTGCACAGACTGTCAAAAATCATGAGAATTTTTTTTGAGACTTGGGCATTACTGATAATTTTAGGT
This sequence comes from Ailuropoda melanoleuca, assembly GCF_002007445.2. Lineage (NCBI taxonomy): Eukaryota > Metazoa > Chordata > Mammalia > Carnivora > Ursidae > Ailuropoda > Ailuropoda melanoleuca. Next base: position 148,362,842 of record NC_048219.1, read on the forward strand.
GATGATTTATGTTTCGTTAAGCTTATATGAGCTTCAACACAGCTGTAATACATAATATAGTATGTTGATGCAGTATACTGGAATTATTTACTTGTTTGTCTACCTTCTGTAATAGAAAGTGTTCCTTTGAAAGGAGGATGCTCTTACATATTTCTGTAACTCTTGATTTTACGCAGTGTTTTACATATGAAGGATTGTTAAATTAATAAATAAATTTAAGTCTGTCAAATTGACAGGAATAGAAATTCCAGGCAAAACTGACTTTGGATTGGAGAAGATCTATTAAAAATCCCGTATAGGGGCACCTCAGTGGCTCAGTCAGTTAAGTGTCTGCCTTTGGCTCAGGTCATGATCCCAGGATCCTGGGATCAAGCCCCACGTTGGGCTCCCTGCTCAGTGGAGAGCCTGCTTCTCCCTTCTCCCTCTGTGATCTCTCTCTCACATAAATAAATAAAATCTGAAAAAAAAAACTCATATATTCTTTACTTTTTTTCATAGTTATGATTTTTAGTATGATTATTCAAAGGCATTTAGCTCCTGTTTCTATTACAAAAGGAGATTGATAATTACAGTAAGCCTAATTATTTGTCTCGTACGTGCCAGCGCAGCAGGAGGACCCAGTGCTGTTGTGACTAAAAACTTTTTCCAAACGAATGACATGATTGCAAACAATATTTTTTCCCCCAAAGGTCACGTTTTTATTAGGGACCTATTATGTTCAAAGCAGATAATATAGTTAGAAAATAGGTGAAAACTGTGTGTGTTTACTACCAATTGTTTTGTCACTTTCTGTAGTTAACCAATTGGTACCTTACTCCCTCCTTGAAAAGAGTTGCTGTGACAACAGATGGATGTGTTTAGTTACAAGAAAATCAACAAATCTTTCTTGCTTTGAGTGCAGGGGCATTCAGATTGAGAATGGAGAGCTTGATCTGCCATTCTCATCTTCCTTACAAAATAGAGATTATAAACATATGATAAAACCACTTGTAGATTTAGAGAAATAGAAATGATTTTTTTTTTCTTCCTATACTGCTTTTGACAGGGAAGTATATTTGGCATTTTATTGGAATCTGGAGAAGAAAGTCTCTTTAAACTTTTATTCTTTCTCTTGCCTCTAGATCAGCGGTTCTCAACTGGGGGTGATTTTTGCCTCCCTACTCCTCCCTACCAGCTCCACCTCCCTCAAAAAACAAAAGCCCTAAGGAACAGTTGTCAATGCCTGGAGACTTTTTTGGTTTCTCAACTGGGGGAAGGCGGGTTGCTACTGATACTTAGTGAGTAGAGGTCAGCGATGCTGCCAAATGCCCTGCAGTGTGTAGGATAACCCCTCTGCAACAGAGTCATCTGGACTAAAATGTCAGTAGTGCTCGGGTTGAGAAATCCTGCCGTAGATACTTACTCTGATACCTTGCCACCTGAATTATTGCGTAGTTTTCTTTTTACCATTTTCCTATCTTATTAGTGATGACTGCTAGTACATTCTCCTACACCTTCCTCAGAGCTCATGGCTCTACCTCCCACTACTCCCATGCTATGGTTTACATTTACTGTATATTTTTTGACATATGTGTATGTTGTTTTTTATGTCAAACCACAGGAATGGTACCTTGAATACCTGTTAAATTATGGTCTATTGAGGCCAGAAATGCTTTCGGCAGTATTTTCATTCCTTTTCTGTCTTCTACCAGTTAATTATACCCCTGCATGATCTACCTTGAGGCTGTTGTATCTGTGTTCTACCAGAAATATTGAAGTACAATGCATTAAGGGGAAATACCATTGGAAAATCATCAAAATTCAGCTTTACATTGAATTACAAACAGGTTAGAAAGCCATGCTCTTGATTTGGTTTTAAGTTTTCATCATTAAGACAGTACAGAGATTATTCACTTCTATTATTGTTCTAAGTCCACAATCTTTTATTTCCAACCCCTGGGGCCAGATGTGTTTTAGAATACAGAAAATTTTAGATTTTAGAAAGGGAATACGATGTGTTTGCTGTGTCTTACGTAACAACCCCAGTGGGATCTTCAAACACATAAGATTTCCCCACCAAAAATGTATGAATATTTATACTAAATGAATAAATAGAGACTACAAGTAGTTTCAGGTTAGTTCATGTTTCGTGTTGCTGCCAAATTATTTTTCTCCAAACTTATTTTAAAAAGCTTTCGTTTTTAGAGCTTTTGGGATTCCAGAATTGTGGAGAAGCAGTTGTGGTCCTGCGCTGCCTGTGTTAAAATGACAATGAACTGCAGCCACTTATATGAAAGAGTGGAAGTTGGTCTGCTTTCTTTTTTTTTTTTTTAATATTTTATTTATTTGACAGAGAGAGACACAGTGAGAAAGGGAACACAAGCAGAGGGAAAGGGAGAAGCCTGAACCACCCAGGTGCCCCTTCTTTCCTTTCTTTTACCAATTTCCTAATAGCAGTTTTCAGTTTCTGACTTTTTGTTTTTGGGTAATTGCTTTTGTTGTTGTTGTTATATGACTTGTATGTTTAATTAGAAAAAAAGTTAACTCTTGATTTTAGAATTCTTTCCGCTTAAAGTGAAACTGTATATATCCATTTCTTTTTAAGTTGTGTATATTGGATTACTTTTCCACTTTGTTACTAAATATTGTCTTTTAATCATTCCATTTTTTTCTAAATGTACAGAATTACACCAAAAGCAAGACATCCTTTAATACTTAACACGGACTTGCCATTTTTATGTATGCGTTTTGTCCTGCAGCATTTGAGTACAATTGGGCAATAAAAGGATACATTAAATTTTGCTGTGTTGAGTTAACAAACCAACCTAGAAGGCTTATAACCGTAAACATACAAAGGTTTATTTCTCTTGCTCATATGAAGTCCACTGTGGGTCCAGGAGCTCTCCTGGGTAGCTAGCTCTTCCACGTGTGGACTCGTATCTATGCTTCTTGCATCTTGTAGCTCTGCCTTTTGAAACATGTGTCCACACAAGAGAATTGGAGGGTCGCAAGAGAGTTGGAGGGTCATCTGCCAGCTTTTAAGTGCTTTGGTCTGGAAGTAAGACCTGAATTAATCACATGGCCTCAGCTAACTGTAACTAACTTCCAGCAAGGTGGCTGGAGAATGTGGGGGAGCATATGGGTATTCAGTGAGAAATCAGTTTTTCTGCCACAAAGGATATATACTTCCATGAATAGATGACTTTCACTCTTACTTCAAAGAGGAAATAATTGAGCATGCAGCCTGACACTGTACTGGATTCCATAGTATAGTACATATGAATACACTAACTTGTTTAATTCCCAAAAGAACCCTCTAAAGAATCATTCTTGTTAAGATTTCAAAACTGAATCTTAGAATAGTTGAGAAAATTGCCAAATGTCACATATGTAGTGCATATATATAACAGATGTGGGGCAAAAATCTAGGTTTACTTTTTGACATAAAAGTAAGCACTTCTTTTGTACACTGCTGCTTGAGACATCTGGTAAAAACAGTTGATTATGGGTCTGTAGGCGCATGCTTAGTGTAAGTATATCTCCCATTTGTTTGTTTAGAGTTTCTTGAAGGGTCCAAAAATACTGTTCATTGTAGGGTTTTAGGACCTGGCATGTAAGGTCCAGCTGGTGAGTTGGAGAAAGAAAAGAGTTTCGTTCTTTGGCTTCGGGGTGCTAGGCTTTCTTACCTTTTTTTTTTTTTTTAAAATAATCATTTAAGCTCCCCCCACCGCCCCCCCCCACCCCGCCGGGAGCATTCCCCACTTGTCACCTCTCTTGCCTTATTCTCTTCCCCTGTAAGAAAGAAGGTCAGGGACTGAGTATGATCATAGCGGAAAAGGCAAATCTTTGTTCTCTGCCTTGTAGTTCTTTGTGTATGGCTTTCCTGTGGGCAAAGGAATATCTTTAAATCTACCTCTGCTTTTTTCTCTGGGGTATTGTGAAGCAGTCCATGTTTATGAATTGCTTTGAAGTTGGAAAAAATCCCTCTGCAGATAAGAATTCCTAGCTTTATGGAAAAATGTCCCCATCACAGGATTTTAGGAGAATTTGAATGTTGATTTCTCAGCAGCATGTGCACTTACTATTTTTTGATACTGGCACTAGCTCTCACTTTTTAACAAATTTGGCTTCATGTTAGAGTCCTCTTAATTTTGTCTTGTTTTTTATAGTTTCATAGTTCATTTAATCACTGTTTTTCCGAAATTTGTGAATTTATTCCCAGATAGTAGTATGGGGATTTGCTTTTTTCTTATGAGTCTCTTTGGAAAAGAAGCTGGTCCATGTAGCAAAACAGACCTACGAATGTTCTCAGAGTACCTGCTAGGTTTATATAGTTTGTTTTAGATTAATAAAACTAATGAGTTTAATGAATCAATCTGTGCCTTGCATTTTGTCTAAAGGCAGTCTTAAAGTTAGATTCTAAAGGTTTGACATTTTACTCTTTGTTGACATTTCATTGGTTTTATAAGGGTGTGTAGGTAAACAATATAAGCTCATTTATAGCACCTGTTTTGGGTGTGATGGTCAGTAGGAAGCGATTAACCTCAAAAAGAATAGCAAGAGGGCCAAATTTCTAGGATCATTACATTTAAAAAAAAATTTCAGTCCTTTTCTTGGTCCTGAGTGTATGTTATAATTAATTTAGTGGTTATTTGCGGCAAACAAAACTGAAAGGAGTTGTGGCATTTCCATCTTCATTCATTGTCTGTGGTTTAGTCTGCCTGTTTTGGAGGGATTCGGACCAGTTATGCCCTTCCAAAGTTTCTTTGCTGCTTCACTGTCCCAGAGCAAATACACTTTGTCCTTCTGTTTAACTTCTAGCTTGTCTGGGGAAAAATAAAGACATCTCTTGTCTGAAATTGCTTTTGGGAGTATAGCTCCACATGTTTCGGTCTGAATGAAAGGCCTAGGGAAACATGAATTTTGTTACCTTTTTATTTTATTTTCCTTTACTTATAAATCATCATGATGATCCTCCCTTTACATCCATGCCTCTCACTTTTTATAAACAACATTCATTCCCTTTCTGAGGGTGGTTATTTGTAGTTCGTTTTGCCATTTACAATCTTATAGGTCCTTTACAAATGGATCATTTTTTCACATTAAATTTTAGTAGGTCAAGAATCCATTTATTCAGGGTCCCCAAGAGAATCGATCTCAGAAGATTGTGGCTACATGTTTTTTTATGGCTTCCTATTGCTTTCTGTAGTCTTCTCAATTTAAACAGTAGCAACAACAAAATATAGGGGGTACCATAAGGCCTTGGCTTTATGGTTTTATTTTTGTTTCACACTTGATTCTAAGGGTATTGGTAGTATTTGTTGGATTTGTGATATATATGCTTGTGGTAAATTTACCTGCTATCACAATGAGGAAAAATCTGGCATTTGATGGGTTTGTACACGAACTTAGATGCATATGTTCCATGTGGAATTCAATGGCAGTTTTAACGAGTATACCTTTAGATTTTTTTATTTTATTTTTATTTACATCATTGTCTGTTTAAAATTTTAAAAGACATTTCTTACCCAGATGCTTAATATCCCCATATCCATTAGAGGACTATGCCAAGCATTCATTTTGTTCTTTTTTTAAAACTCTAAAATAAACATGTTGCAAATGATTGCTTTCCTCTCCTGCTGAGGTTTCGTAGTTTTTTTAAATTAACTTTTTATTATGGACGATTTGAAATATATATGAAAGTAAACAGACTATTATGTTGAATCCCCATGTAGCCTTCACCCAGTTTCAGTAGTTACCAACACTTGACCAGTCTTGTTTCATCTGTAATTCCATCCATTTCACCCACATATTACACCGAAGCAAATCTCAGACATCATTTCATCTGCATTTTTAAAGGACAGATTTTGCTGTGTATTTTCAAAAAATAGGGACTCTTTTTAACTTAACTACAATGTCATTAACCCATCTACATTTTTTAAATCTAAGGTCCTTAATTGTTCAAATTTACAAATGTCTCATGGATGTCCTAGACAATTTCCCCTCAACCCTCACTCCCCAAATTTATCTGAATCAGTATCCAAATGAAGTAGACAAAGAGATTGGTTGGTATGTCTTTTATAGCTCTTCTAATCTGTAAGTTCTCTCTCTTTTTTTTCCATTTTTGCAATTTAATGAAAGAACTGGGTGGTGTTTCTGAGAGTCTGGATTTTGCTTTATTGCACTCCTATGGTATAGGTTTTTTTTTTTTTTTTTAAGATTTTATTTATTTATTTGACAGAGATAGAGACAGCCAGCAAGAGAGGGAACACAAGCAGGGGGAGTGGGAGAGAAAGAAGAAGGCTCACAGCAGAGGAGCCTGATGTGGGGCTCGATCCCATAACGCCGGGATCACGCCCTGAGCCGAAGGCAGACGCTTAACTGCTGTGCCACCCAGGCGCCCCACTCCTATGGTATAGTTTAATATTTTTGTTTGCGTTCAGTATTTCCTTTAAATTTGGAAGTTAGGTCAGGAGGCTTGATCAGATTCAGGTTTGATTTTCTTTCTTTTTCTTGACACGACTGCCTCATAGGTAGTGTGCTTTTCTATCTGGAGACTTGTAAGATCTGATTTTCTTTTTGTGATGTTAGCAACCATTGGAATAGCTCTCTAAAGAGAGACTGACTGCATCTTCCATTTGTTTACGCAATTGGGCAGGTTACCTAGTGAAGGCAGAGTAAGTGTTTTAATTCTTTTTCCTGTTAACCAGTTTTATTTTTAGTGCTTTTTCGAAAGAATAGTTGGTTTCCTAGTATCCTTTTTAGAATCATTGATAAGTCATATCTGTTGTGTTTCAATCCATTGCAGTACTTCTGTATATTGTCATTATAATCCTTATAGACCTTCTTAATTTTAAATAAACTTCAGCTTAAATTGCTTTGCCTTAGGGAACTTTAGATGTATAAACATTGCATGGGCATATTTTGTGGTAAAAAATAATACAAATACATATGTTCAACTTAACCATCGTCCTAGTAATTGTTTCAAAAACTGAATACTTATTTAAGCTATTGTTTTAAGCATGTGACATTCTCCTAGCCACCTCTTCATCACTTGTAAAGGGATAATTAGTAAGTTTTAGCATTAGGATGACTGAAATACCTTTATTGGAACTACAGGTCTGTTTTTAAGTTCCGAATTAAAATAGACCAAGGTGGAATGCAAAGACCTTTATCAGAATCAAATTAATTTATCACAAGAAATGAATTAAAAAATCAACTCTGTTGTAATGTAAATATACAAGATAAGCAACCTTCCTTATCTATTTACAGTGTTTCTCATTAGGGCCACCTTCGCATTTTGGGTTGGATTGTTGTTTTCCTTGGAAGACCTTGAGCATCCTTGGATTCTGCTGCCTAAATGCCATTAGGGCCGGTCCCAGTATTACGGGCACCAGAAACTACCTTCTCCTCCCATTTCCAAATGTCTTAAGGAGGGAAAAGGGATTAATCATTTCCGAGTTACAAATTACTGGTCTAGAGTCCACATTGGAATGATAGCAAATCATAATGTTATAATAAAAACAATTGCTGCAAATAATGTATAATAATTTTTAGTAAATTTCTAACGTAAAATCTGTCATGACCAAACGTGTGTGATTTTACTGCCCATGAAATTATCTTCTGTGAAAAAAAATAGATGTTTTCTTTCTCTAGCATTTTACTTTTTATACCTCCCGCAAATTCTGAACTATCATACTAAATTTGAACTTTGTGCATGAGCTTAACATATGTATATACACACTCTCTTGCAAATATGTATCTTTGAATATTCTTTTGATCTTTTTATTTTGTAGTGAATTTTATTTTATTTAGAGGGAAACCTGTGTACCTGGTGGGATTTTTCTGCTGGCCTATTGCCTCACACTGAATTGTTTCATTTTCTTTTATTTCTAATCTCTATTAACCCTTCCTGTTTTTCAGAGATTATTTAAAAGCCTGTTTAATTCTGTCATCTTTTCTCTCCTTATTATCTCCTCTCTGGCTTCTCATTTATCTTTATTGAGCCATGTATACAGTTACTTCTCCACTTTTCTGTCTTGTATTTCTTTCATCTTTTTGTAGTCTGGCTTTTTGTCTTCTATTTTATTTTAAAAATGACATTTTTAAATGTCATTTTTCTTCATATTATAAATGCTTTCTTCATATGACTTATCTGTAATTTCTTTTTTTGTTGTTTTAAGTGCTCACCTTGTTTTTCTCTTTACTTTTAAACTTCTTTTCTGTTGTTCATGAAATGCTGCTTCTTTCTCCTAATTACTCTTTAGTATTTAGTATTTCTTGCTACACTTGATATCTATTCTTTCTTCACATGTGTATCTTTTAAGATTTTTTTTTTTTAAAGATTTTTTATTTATTTATTAGACAGAGATAGAGACAGCCAGCGAGAGAGGGAACAAGCAGGGGGAGTGGGAGAGGAAGAAGCAGGCTCATAGCAGAGGAGCCTGACGTGGGGCTCGATCCCATAACGCCGGGATCACGCCCTGAGCTGAAGGCAGACGCTTAACCGCTGTGCCACCCAGGCGCCCCTAGATTTATTTATTTATTAGAAAGAGAGAACACGGGCGAAGGGGAGGGGCGGAGACAGAGGGAGAAGCAGGCTCCTCACTGAGCAGGGAGCTCCATAAGGGGCTCGATCCCAGGACCCCGGGATCATGACCTGAGCCGAAGGCAGGCGCTTAACCAACTGAGCCACCCAGGCGTCCCACATGTGTATCTTTTATCTCTTCCTATCTCCTCTGGGCACTCATGCCAAACTGTGTCAGAGGAGCCTTTGATTACAGAATCTCCTCAGAAATCTCAGTGATTGTGGGGCACCTGGGTGGCTCAGTAGTTTAAGCATTGGACTTTTGGTTTCAGCTTAGGTCATGATCCTCAGGGTCCTCAGATTGAGCCCCCCGCCCCCCACAGATGGGGCTCCACAGTCAGCAGGGAGTATGCTTTAGATTCTCTCTCCTCCCTCAGCCCCTCCCCCGCTCCCAAGCTAGTGTGCTCATTCTCTCTCCCTCTTTCTCTCTCTTTCTCTCTCTCTCAAATAAAATGTTAGCGATCTCAAGGGTCAGACTTTTCTGCATTTGGCTCCTGACCTCCCCTCCCCCCCCCCGTTAATGTATAAAAGCCCTATGCTGTAATGAAAATGGGTCTGTTTCCCACCTTTTGGGCATAACATGGGTTTTCTAGGCTCTGCATCTTTGTTTACCTTCTCTCCTTTGCCCAGATTGGCTTTCATCCAAGCAGTAGTGATCTTTTAAGGCCCATTTCAAATCCTACATCTTGTGAAGGCTTCCCTGCACATGTCTCTTTTGAGAGTCTTATGTATTATTTATTCTCTGATACTTACTGCCTCTTGTCATTTGCCCTTTCATCCAAACTGGACTGGGTACCAGACTTGGTTATGGGTCTTATGTTTCTTTATATTTTCATCTGTTAGTGTAATGTTCTTGCATTACATTTGAGAATAATTTTAATGAACTTCTAGTTGAAAGTGGTTCTGATACTAGCCGAATTCTCGGTGTGGAGCACACTAAAGGAACCCTTCTTTGACCGTACATCCTGGCTTATAATTATTAATAGCATTTTTTTCACTTTCAGAAATTCCCCAGTCAGTGTGCTAAATCGTCTTACCCTGGTGCTATATGTGGGCAATGTTCTGGTTTGGCTTGGTGAATTATGGTTCTCATAATCAATTATCCAGAGTAGGGATTCTGATTTAGTAGTTGCGAGGGTGGCCTGAGAATGTGCATTTAAAGAAATATGTCTTAGATTCAGGTCCTAGTGGCCCTCTAATCATTTTTTGAGAACCAGCGGTCTTGAGACTTAAGGTCTTAGTTGGGATGGGGTTAGTGGGGAAGGGGCAGAGGAGATAATAAAATACCACTTATTTTCAGTAGAGAAGTTAAGCTCATGTTTTTTACTTGATTTTAATGGCTAGCTATTTTCTTAAGCATCACCTATACTTTAAATGCCGGTGTCATAAGACAAAACTATTGGTAAAAATGTGTGTGGGAGGAGTCTGCTAAACATTAAGGCTTTGTGTGTGTATGTAACTAATGACTTAATTGAGGACATGAAATTTTAGTGCAAACAGCTGAAAATAGAAGTAAATCAGAACTTAGTAAGATCCAACTTTGGAGGAAGATGGCTGAGCCAGTAACTCCAGAGACATCTCTAAATCCCATTCATGTGTTTCTATTTAAAAAAGTAAAATAAAAACATCAACAGCAGTCTCTTCAGGTAATTAATAGAAGGTGATTCATTCGAAAACATGAAGTAGATTATTTGTAAAATAACTTTAAAAATTTTATACTTTTGTTAAGTAGTTTTCTCTGTAGATTTGTGGATGTTTTAAACTTCTAAGTAATAGATATTTTCTTATCTTTTATTCTAGAAATGAAAAACTACCTTAAATATGTTTGCAAGTATAATCTAAATCCCCAAGCATGATCCCAACACTGCCAAAAATGACAGTTGTATAATCTCACTGAAGACCAGCAGTATTAAAATTGTAAAAACAAGTAGACTTCATTTATTAGACTATTACCCCGCAATCAAAAGAAGTTTGTTGCAAGACTGAAGCGCGGCAGTTTCCAGTCCTGTGACATATTACTTACTATAGGTTACAGAAGAAAAATTATGGAGCATTTTGAAATGTAGAATACTAAATAAAAGCATTTGGTATATTTTATCCATTCATCAGTTATGGACATTTGGGTCATTTCCACCATTTGGTCACTGTGAATGGTGCTGCTGTGAACATTTGCATAAAAGCATTTGTTTGAATACTTGTTTTCAGTTCTTTGGGGTATATTTCTAGGGGTGAAATTGCTGTGTCATGTGATAGTTCTCCGTTTAACTTTTTGAGAAACTGCCAAAGTGCTTTGCACAATTCTGTATGTAGCATTTTAGTTTCCTGCCAGCAATGTATGAGAGGTCCCATTTCTTTACATCCGTGTCACACCTGTTTTCTGGTTTTTTGACATAAGCATCCTAGTGGGTGTGAAGTGGCATCTCATTGTGGTTTGGATTTGCATTTCCCTAATCACTTGTGATATTGTGCATCATGTGCTGTATCTTAACTGACTCCCAATTTAAATATTGAAGTAGAATTTATCCCTTAAAATAATAAAATATGCTTTTCATTGAAAAAGCCAATATTCTGCTTATTGAAGATACTGTTTACAGTTCTTTTAAATTTGAGGGAAGAAAAGCCAGGGACGCCCCCATTGTAGTTATGTAGTAACTGACTATAATATAAAGCTTGGAAAAGAACAGAGACCAAAAATACAAATATTGGGAAGGCAGAGACAGATAGAACCTCCCCACCATCCCCCAAATATCTTTTTTAGTATATCCAGGAACTCCAACTGACTTAGATCAATACAAGTTCAAGTCCCAGCTCCACAAGGTAACTGTGAGATTTTGAGCAAGTTATTTAATTTCTCTCTCATAAATGGGGATAATAATTCTGTTTCATCTGTTTTTTAGTGTATTAGATATCGCATACCTGATGTATGTTACACATACTGCTAAATAGCAGTTGTTATATGGAAAAATAAACCAGCATGTTTATGAAAGAGGATTTTGAAAAATGAGGCATTAGAGTTAATTATGTACAAAGAAGAAATATTTCTAATCCACAAATAGCAGTGATGAGTGGGATAGACTTAAAAAAAAATGACACACTGTGGTCATTGACTTCTGTGGTAAGACTGAGAATTTTGTGTTATGGAACCATCTTTTACATTTTTTATTGTCAGCATTTAGCACAGTTTCTGGCACACAGAAGATATATTATACATGTTTTAAAGTTTTGTTGAATAGAGGTTCGGATTGAGACTTAACATATTAAATACTTAAAAAAATACTCCGTTAAAGCAACTTTCCAAAACATGAAGTTAAGATTACTTATTATGTGAAATTGGAATAAACAGTGTTTTAAAAAATTGTTAATCACAACTATTGTAATATCAGCTCCAGATGGATGAAAATCATAAGTATATTGTAAAAAGTCAAACTGTTGGAAAACTTTGGGAAATGGGCATATGTATTGTTGGTTGTTCCAGAACATCCACATTGTACGACTGCAGGGGGTGTCATTTATACTGTACTCTGTTGAGCACAGCACAGCACAGAGTGAAGGAGACGCGGCACCCCTGGAGCTATGCAGTATGGTGGCCGTGATCAGACCCCAAAGACTAACTTTAATTTTTAATCCATAAGCAAAATCATAAAGGAGATGATTGAAATTCTAATATATATGTAAAGTAAGAGCTCTTGTGCTATGAAAGGAACAAAATTTTAAACACAAAGGAAAAATATTTGCAGCAGCATTGCAAAGAATGTGTATTATAAGAAGCTTATATCAATGATAAAAATACATGATTCATGTGTGAACAAGCTCTTAAAGAGGCAAAAACTGGAAGCAGCATGAGAGGCGTTGCACTACTTGGAGTGCTTCAAAAACCTATCGAAAGCTGTGAACCAACTCTTCAGAAAAATACTTATGCATAATAGTTCAGGAAGTTTAGGGGACCACAAAGTGCTTTATAACTTCTGGAGTTTTATAAATGAATGATTACATTTAATGTCAGTTAGTGCAAAGAAACAAAGTAAAATAAGTCTGTCACGTATTCAAGAAAGATAGGTGGGAGAGAAATAACTAGATAGCCTCCAGAAAATTGAGAGTTTGCATGTTGAAAGAATTTAAAGATCTTCTTAAATAGCTGGGGAAAAGAAAACAAATTATATTTTGCCTTGAGTCCTGGAAGTCCACCTGCCAGCTATGAATGTGGAAATGGAACAAAAGAGATGATTTGGAGACTGGGTGGGTTGAGAGAACACCTCAAGCACAATGGAAAAAATAGGCAGAGAAGGAGAGTAAAGGCCGGAAGTGTCGCGATGAGACTTCTCACAGCTGACGGTAAGCATCCTGACATGAAGGGCAGTAGGAAGTCTTCGCAGGGTATTAAAAGAGGAGTTGGGATTGAGAAGTAACGGATTAGCCTGTAACTTGAGTTGCGGTGGTTAAACAGACTTGGGTAACTGACAAATGGATGATTCTGGAGGGAAAATGGTCCAGATGCAATTCAACTTGAAATCTGTTAAAAAATACTGTTTTCAAATAGGGATAAGGGGATTTTGTAATTTTTATTTTTTTTAATCCTCCAGTGAAACAGTGCTCTCCTCACTATGAAATATTTAGTGACTAAGGAAAAAAATGTGATGTTTGTTCATGTCTGTGTATTAATAATGGAAGTTTACAAGGAAGTTGTGCTTTTCTAGTTGTTACACATTGAGATTCAAGGGCCTGAATATCACAAGCAACAGGCAATACAGTGGAAGCCCAGTTGGCATTAACTGGAAGTGTATGTGGCCTTCCAACCTTGTTGGCAGATGGAATTCTAGGAATTAGGTTGACTTTATTGTTGGCCTACTAACTACCTCTTGGAATGGATTTGCTTTTATGGATTTGTTTTAATGAAAATGTGTATAAGTTATTGGCTGCATGATAAAAACACTAGTTCATTAGTAACAGTATAATTTTTTTTAAGTGTAATCTATATCATATATTAATATGTTTATTTCATATTCACTGTTATTGGCAAGCATGCTAAGAGGTTATATGAAAATGTGTGAAAGGGGTACAGGAAATGTAGATTGTGTAAAGCGGCAGATACGAATCTCTTTTTTTGTTGTTAAAAACAAACTTAGGAAGGTTTACAAATGAATATTTTCTAAACTCCAAGGTTTAGGTGGCATGATTTAAAATAGTGGTATTTAACAAAAATATAATTCAAGCCACCTATGTAATTTTTATTTTCTAGTAGCCACCTTAAAAATTAAGAAATATGTGACATTAATTTTAATATATTTTTTAACTCAAATATCCAAAATTATTTCAACATGTAATCAACATGAAATTACTGATGAACTATTTTAATTTTTTTTTGGTACAATATCTTTGAAATCTGGTGTATATCTTACACTTACAGCATATTTCAGTTCACACCAGCTACTCTGTAAGTGCTTAATAGGAAGTAACTAGGGACTACTGTATTGGACAGCATGGATTTAGAATGTTTGCCGTGTCCTTCCACATACTATGGATTAACTTGTTTTTACTCCCTTTTACTCTTTTTATTGTGCGTAGATATCAAGAACTGGGGCACACCCGTTTGTAAAAGGAAAATTAATAACCCGTTTTGGCTAGAGGTAATTAGACGTGAAAGGTGCAAAAGTTCAAGAGTCAGTACAGAAATGCAGGCTCCTTTCTAAAGGATTTTGTTTTGAAATACATGTCTCTCTGCCCATGGTTCTTCATTTTTGGTATCTTATAGTATATGCATAATTGAGAGGGAGTCTCTCTGTTCTTTTTTTATTGGTTTCATTGGTTTTATAAGCTGAAGTGTCATTAGTTATGAGTTTGATTTTTTATATTAACACTTTCTAAGCAAACATGAGCTAACATATTTTAAATGTTTTATCTTGTAGATAATCTTGCCATTAGCAATACTCCTATTTCAGACAACCTTTAATGAGCAAATTTAGTGTTCTCACTCTGGACATTTATAGAAGTACTTTGCAAATAATTTTAATTGAAATTATTTATATCTTTCTAAGAACTTGTAGGAGGGATAACATTGTCTCAGGATTTAAAGTTGACTTAATCTAACTATAGTTTGTTGGACTTTATTTGATACAAACTTTAAATAAGATAGAGTTCCATTTTTTGGATTGTGATTTCTATTGACTACTCTAATGCCATAAGGCAATTTGCTGTTTTTGAACACTAAATTTTAAAATTAAAAACTTCCTAAAACAAAATTTATTTGTTTGCACATAATACATGATAGAACCAGACTGTATTTTCTAGAATGTCTAGCCTTGTGCATTTTTATTGCCATTTGCTTTTTTCGTCTGTGTTCAGTTATGACAAGTGTCAGTTAATTACAGCTGTGCATGCCCATTTGAAACAATATCTATTACTTATTGACTGTGCTAGGTACTTTGTTAGGTAATTTACGTATATTATTTTTCAATTCTCTCAGGGAGATATTATCATCCTTTTAGAGATAAGAATAAATCTTTGAGGGATTATGTAACTTGTCTAAAGACATACTAATTAATGATGGAAACAAGATTCAAACTCACAGTCTGTCTGATACCAGAGGTTGTGCTGTTCATCACACTGCCTTGATGTTCTCATGACATCAGGTGTGTGTGGGCAGGGTAGGAAGTGAAGAGTAAGGATAATCAGTTTGGACAGTGGTCTGTGACAAGGAATACCTGTCAGTTTACGTTTATGTTGTATGCGCATGCGTAGGGCTTCTTTTTAAAGATGTGAAGGCATTATAGTCTACTGTGAAAAAAAGGTAATGTATATTATATAGTAAGTGATAACCAAGGCCACTGTTGCTTCTTGGCCTTTTGCCAAATGTAGTTTTAAAGGCTGTGTTTGTATGTCAAATCTTAAGGTAGACTCTATCTTATATAGAAAATGTTTTGAAAGAATTTTAGATAAAACCCAAGGGCTTATATTTGCATATACTTACTTGCATTTGGCAGCCTATAAGCCAAACTCAGTACTGTTTGTGTGTGTGTTATTTTTAAAAATTAACTTTGAATGCCTGTATCAAGACTCATTTGGTTGCATTAGTAGAAAACTCAAACCAAACTGGCTTAAGAAGAACATTTTTGTTGGCATAACTGAATTATGACACAACTCAATAGGTTATTTCACATAACTGAAAAGTTCAGGGTAGAGTTGGCCATTAGGCATGTCATCAGCATCTGACTTACCTCTCCATCTGCTAGCTCTGCTTCCATTTAGTTGACTCCATTTTGAGATGGGTTTTCTCTTGGGTCACAAGGTAACTGCTGGTATCACCCAGCTACATCCTTCAGGCTCAGATGCAGTGTGAAATAGTGTGAGAGCCCTGGCTCCAGTATTTTCATCAGAAGTCTAATTGCATCTCATTAACGCTAATTGGATTCATCATTGAATCAGTCACAATGGGGTGAGTGGAGTGGGGTGAAATGTTCTGTACATATGGTTCATGCCTAGGTGACTGCTCTGTCCCTGAGACTGGGGTAGCATTAACTCCACTGGAGGTGTATATAGGTGCTGAGAAGGGCTGCAAATGTGAAATGAGTTACCCCCAGTCAAGCGCATAGAGCTGAACAGCAAATGCAATATGCATCTCTTTTGGGGTGGCAGGCATTTTCTGTTTCACCATAGTCCTCACTCTTCCCCGTGTGCTGGCTTACATAACTAATTTGCATTACTTCCTTGGCACTTTAGAGCATTTGAGTTTGATTCCTCTGGCTTATAGCTTCCCGTTACAAGGATTATTGAGGAACTTGTGGTTATATAAATGTATATTTTTCTCAATTTAACAGATTTATTTTTATAGCTTTAATCTTTGGATATCTGTGCCTTAGATGTTCTTATATTTGTGTGAGTTGTGGAGCAACAAAGATGTTTATAGGCATACCTCTGAGATTTGGGGGGGTTCAGGTTCCAGACTATTGCAATAAAGCAAATATCTCAATAAAGTGGGCCAAATGAATTTTTTGGTTTCCCGGTGCATATAAAAGTTCTGTTTGCACTATGCTGCAGGCTTTTAAGTGTGCAGTGTCATATTTAAAATGTCATATACCTTAATTTAAAAATGCTTTATTGCTTAAAAACCATCATCTGCGCTTTCAGCAAGTCCTAATCTTTTTGCTGGTAGTGGGTCTTGACTTGATGTTGATAAGTACTGACTCATCAGGGTGATGGTTGATGAGGGTTGGGATAGCTGTGGTAGTTTCTTAAAATAAGACAACAATGAAGTTTGCCGCATTGATTGACTCTCACAAGTGATTTCTCTGTAGCATGTGATGCTACATTGTAGCATTGTGCCCGGAGTAGAACTTCTTTGAAAGTTAGAGTCTGTTTTCTCAAACCTTGCCTCTGCTTTATCAGCTAAGTTTATGTAATACCACAAGCCTCTTGTTGTTTTGACAGTCTTCACAGCATCTTTACCAGAAGTAGATTCCATCTCAAACCACTTTCCTTGCCCATCCATAAAAAGCAACTCCTCATCCATTACAGTTTTATCATGAGATTGGAACAATTCAGTCACATCTTCGAGCTCTACTTCTAATTCTTATGCTGTTTTTACCACATCTGCTGTTACTTCTTCCATTGAAATCTCGAACCCTTCAGAGTCATCAATGATGGTTGGAATTAACATCCAAACTCCTGTTAATGTTGATATTTTGATCTCTTCCCTCTGTCACAAATGTTCTTAATGGCATCTAGAATGGTGAATCCTCTCTAGGAGGTTTTCAATTTACTTTTCCTAGATCCATCAGAGGAATCACTATCTATGGCAGCTATAAGCTTACTAAAGATATTTCTTTTTTTTTTTTTTTTAAAGATTTTATTTATTTATTTGACAGAGATAGAGACAGCCAGCGAGGGAGGGAATACAAGCAGGGGGAGTGGGAGAGGAAGAAGCAGGCTCATAGCAGAGAAGCCTGATGTGGGGACTCGATCCCAGAACGCCGGGATCACGCCCTGAGCTGAAGGCAGACGCTTAACCGCTGTGCCACCCAGGCGCCCCTACTAAAGATATTTCTTAAATAATAACACTTGGAAGTTGAAATGACTCCTTGGTCCATGGGTTGCAGAACAGATGTTGAGTTAGGGGGCATGAAAACATTAATCTCATTGTCCATCTCCATCAGAGCTCTTGGGTGACCAGGTGCATTATCAGTGAGCAGTAATATTTTGAGAAGACTCTTCGTTTCTGAGCAATAGGTCCCAACAGTGGGCTTAAAAGTATTTAGTAAATCATGTAAACAGATGTGTTGTTATCTAGGCTTTGTTATTTCATTTACAGAGCACAGACACATTGTATTTAGCAAAATTCTTAAGAGCTCTAGGATTTCCTGAATGATAAATGAGCACTGGCTTCAACTTAAGGCCACCAGCTGCATTAGCCCCTAACAAGAGAATCAGCCTTTGAAGTTTTGAAGCCAGGCATTGACTTCTCTCTAGCTATGAAAGTCCTAAATGGCATCGTTTTCCAATAGAAGGCGGTTTCATCTTCCTGAAAATCTGTTCTTTACTATAGCCACTTTCATTAATTATTTTAGCTACATGTTCTCATATTCTTTAATTATCCTAGCTCCATCTTCTGGATAACAGGTTGCAGCTTCTCTCTCCGTACTTGGTGACTTGCTTTCTACTTTTATGTTACAGAGACGGCTTCTCTCCTTAAACCTCATGAACCAACTCCGGTAACTTCAGACTTTCCTTCTGCAGCTTCCTCACCTCTCTCAGCCTTCCTAGAATTGAAGAGAGTTAGGGCCTTGCTCTGGATTAGGCTTTGACTTTAGCGAATGTTGTGGCTGGTTTGATCTTTTGTCCCTATCACAAAAACTTTCTCCATATCAGCAATAAGACTGTTTCACTTATCATTAGTGTGTTTACTGGAGTAGTGAGAAACCTGTGCCTCTTCCTTTCACTTGAACACTTAAAGGCCATTGTAGGGTTATTAATTGGCCTAACTTTAATATTGTATCTTAGGGAATAGGGAGGCCCGAGGAAAGGGAGAGATGGGAATGGCTGGTCAGTAGAGCAGTCAGAACACACAACATTTATTAAGTTCCTCATATTACGGATGCTGTTGGTGGTGTCCCCAAACAATTACAGTAGTAATATCAGAGATCTCTGGTTACAGATCACTATAATAAATATAATAATAATGAAAAGGTTGAAATATTGTGAGAATTACCAAAATGTGGCACAAAGACACGAAGTAAGCAGATGCTATTGGAAAAATGGCCCTGATAGACCTCCTGAGGCAGTGTTGCCACAGACCTTCAATTCATATCTGTGCAAGTGCAATAAAGTGAAGTGCAGTAAAGCAAAGCACAGTAAAATGAGGTATGCCTGTACAGAGGATTTGAATTAATTAGTTTTTTAGAATGACTTTACCAAAACAAGTTTACTTGTTCGTAAAACCTCAGCTGGATGTCTCGAACTGTTTCACTGCTTCTGGCAGGTTTTTAGAAGAGCCTGTAGCCAGATTTGGGTTTGCTATGTATAGTACATCTGACCCAATGATCTAACACCCAACGAATGGGCTGAGGGTCAAGTGGCTGCCATAGCTGGAATGGAGAGGGTCCAAGCCTAGTTCTTCTGTAGGAACAAAATCAGGAGACATTTCCAGAGTCCTTCACTCTGAGTACAAGCCTGAACTGAAGAGGGTAGAGAGGCACAAGTCTGTGGCACTGTTTGGGATTTGTGTCAACAGGATGAAATTAACAGAGTGGGAGCTAGAATTGAGCACCACTAATGTAGAAAAAATTTCTCCAGCAAGATTCTCATGAACTGGCATTAGATTCAAAGGCTTCGGGTTAGCTTATATGCGTGTCTTTACTTGTTTTAAAAGCACACCTCTGTGTAGTATCTGTATTTACTCTATCCGTATTAATTGTGATTTCAGATTTTGTCAACTCCCACTCTTAGCCTTTCCAGATTCTACGAAGACTAATACTCTTGGGTCTAGAGAGGCCAGATAAAATGCAGTATACCTCATTTAAGCTGAATTTCAAATAAATAATAAGTAACTTGTTAGTATAAGTATGTCCCAAATATACACAGGATACACTTATACTAAATATTCTTTGTTTATCTTAAATTTTGAATTTACCTGGTTATTCTGTGTTTTTCTTTAATTAAACTTTTTTATCTTGAGATAATTGTAGTTTTGTGTGCATTTGTAAGAAGTGATTCAGAGCGATTATCCTTTATTTTTATTTGCTAAATCGAGCAACCCTCTCTGGGTCTTTTTATCATAAGGCAACCCAACCACAAAACGATTGTGTTTTGCAAAAGATAAATACTAGTTAGAAACCCTTTGGGGGCCCTCTAACACTTCAGAGGAGAATGATACTTGAATAATCTTTGAGGAAAGATACTACTAAAAGTACTTAAACATTTATAAATTTCAGAATAAAGCTACTTTAAAAGCCATACAGGGTGTAGGATGTTCTGTAATTCGATCTCCTTTCTAGCAAGATACAGTGCATTGGAATATATTATGAAAGCACGAAGTAACTTAGCTTGTGGCATTCCTGAGCATGTAATATTTTGAGCCAGATAGTCTCAGGTCTCTTTCATCCCTCAGTCTTTCAAAGTTGTTCCAACTCTCTTGACCCAGATTTGACAAGAGGATTATAATCCTATCTTTTCCTGCAGTTCTTGGTGATTTCAGGCTGGAATTACAGTTTGAATAAATCAGATCCTCTATGCCCACCGCTCCTTGGAATAAGATGAGAAAGAGAAAAGAAGTGATCCCTCAGGTTTTCAGAGTTCTTGAGTCAAAGTGGAACAGCTTGCTTCCTTATCCTTTTCGTCATCTGGACAGTGGGTGGTAGGTCCTAGGGAGAAGCATGGCCAGCTTGTTTCCCACACAATTACTTAGTCAGTCCCAGCTGTTATTCTCAATTGGTAAATAGAGCTGATTAGTACCTTTTTTGTTTTATTAAGCAAATACACTGAACTGGGAAAAGAAGAGGAAGTGGAACTAAGTAAAACTGAACTAAGTAAAAATTGATTATCTCTTTTTTCCTTTATGCTTGGAAATAACCTAGGTGAATAGTTGTAGAACATTGTTCTCTAATGGGGAGATGGAAATTGGAGCTGCAGTTAGGCCATCAGACCTTCCATTGGATCAGTTTTGGTCTCCAGCTTTACTTCCTCTCGAGGAGTACTGCATCGAGATGTTCTTTCTGCCACTGCTCAGTAGAAGGCAAGACAGTGAATGGAGGCCAGTAGAGTAGATGGTTAGTGCCAGAGGGCTTTGTCTACAGCAGTGTTATCCAGAAGAACTGTCTACAGTGGTAGCAAAGTTTGGTATCTGCCATATATGGGAACTGAGCACTTCAGATGTGGCTAGTACCATTAAATAACTGAATTTGTAATTTAGTTTTACTTATTTAAACATGTAAGAGCTGCACATGGCTAGTGACTACCATATCGTGAATGGAGCCTTGAACCTTTATCCAAAGTTCTACAGGAAAGAAAAAGTCATTTTGTGCTTATACCCCAAGCATACACTGAAAATAAAATCATACAGTATTTTGTATTCTGAATAGTCTGTAGCCTGGCTTTTTCAAGTAGGACTTGAGGAATATCAAGATAATCCATTTAAGCTTTGGTCTTAGCGATGAAATAACCAGTTGTGACATCATGGGGTCTTTACAGTATAAACAAATATGACTGCCGTGGCAGCTAGGCAGTTATTTTGCATAAGGGTTTTATTTTCCTACCTGAGGTTTGGCTGGACACTTTGCAAATAATTCTGCTAACATTTATTGAATAATTACTATGTGCCAGGCATTGCTGCAAGCCTATAGCAGCCTTATGAATATCATTTTCACTTTGAGATGAGAAAACTGAGGCACAGGGAGTTAAAGTAATTGCCTAATATCATATAATTGGTAAAAGGGGGAACCAGGATTTGAACTCAGACAGGTTTATGGAGTTCATGCTCTTAACTGCTACACTGTACTGGTCTAGCAAGTTGTTAAAGTGGCTGTGGACATTTTGTTTGTATGCACAGAAGTTGGCGCCTGGTGAAAAGTACATTCTTTGTTCCAACTGAGGTCCAGGGGTATATATTACAGCCCTGTTTGTGTCAGGAAAGGTTTCCCAGTTTCGAGCCATTGAGGGCAGTTTTACAGGCAGCTCTGAGTTCTAACAGTGAGAGATTGGACCTGGCTCCGACAGAGTGTATAGTGATCAAGGGAGGGTAATGGAGATGGAAGGGAATTCCTCAGTGGCTTTAGCCTGGGAAAAGGGCATACTTTAAGTGGGTCAAAGAGAACTGGGCATGCTTAAGGCAGGTCAGCTTCTTAAAAGCAAACATTAAACAGTTACTGAGAGGTGATACTTTGATTTTTTGAAATCTGAGTTTGAAATAATTGATAGATTATGACCATGATTGTCCCCAGTAGTCTTTGACAAAGTCAGTCAGTCTCATGTTATTCTTTCCTCATCAGACTAGGCTGTAATTTGTTTTTAACAGAATAACATCGGCTCTTGATGCATTAAATACTATAGGAATGCTAAAGATGGTTAGTCTAAAATAACATATTTTATACTATTTGCATAAAATGGTAAAAAGGCAAAGGATGTAGTTATTTTTGTAAGCCAACTGACATTTGTCACCTGCCTGCTCCTTTTGAAAGAATATCCTGACTAATTGCTGATTGTCTTCCGTAATGGTTAATTTAATGCTAGTGTGATGTTTTTCCTGGCCATGTAATATTTTTGATATTGTTAGATTAGCCACATTACAAAACAAAAGTAAATAATCTTTTTTCGTTATCTATGAATTATTAAATTGTCATACTGTATTTGTTATAGTGTATAGACCTACTTGGAGTCAATGATAATTTTCTTCCTTTCAGTATTTATTTTCTTCTAAAGTGCCGGTTGTGAATATTCCTTATGCCTCCTGTACTCTAAAGTACATGCTAATACTAATTTCTCCAAGAAATGTCCAAAGCACTGTTTTAAGATTTTGTTGATACCTAGAATTTCAAGGTGGCATTAAAAGCACATTGGCGCTTAGTTACTTTATACATTTTTTTTATCATAAACGTACGATCTATTATTATTTTTCTTCATAAGCCATTCCAGTTTAATACATTTGCTTACTCTTCCTTAATTGTCCTCTAATGTATGTATATTTTGATATTGTAAATGCTGTTACTATTTCCTATTCTAGCTGGATATGTAATTGTAATAAGATTCCAATCACATCCTTTTTTTTTTTTTTTTAAACAAACAAAAAAAGCTCTTCCTGGACCATGGTAATTGTTTTACACAGTAGAAACAGAGTAAGATGAAAGTCGCCCAAAGTTATTTCTTTTGCTATAGTACTGGTGTAATAATTAGAAGATACATATTTGTGGTAGTAGACTGTATTCTTTTGTATTATTAATTATGCTTCTCTGTATAGTTCCTGTGTTCATTCAAAGAAATCAGTTAAGTAGGAGGTGCAATTTCACTTGCGTTAGTACTGGTTGCTAACATGTTATGCAACTACTGTTTCTGGTTTGTTCTATCCTTTATAATATTGGAGGGTTATTTCTTGAGGTGGTTGCTTGTAGCTGATCCTTTTTAAAATAAAGAGTAGTGGTTGGTTTTCCTAGCAGTAGAAGTCAAAGGGTATTCATGTATTTCAGTTTTGCCTATCTGCCTTAATCTTTTTGTGTGCTCTTTGGTAATAGAAAGGGAGATTCATTTTGTAGATACTGTGCAGGTTTTTAATATTTCTATAAGATTGAAATGCAAGCATGGTATAGAAATTCAAGTAGGATTGGCACTGTTTTAGTTAGATTTTGGCAATTGTTTTGTAGCTGCCAAAAATGGATTCAGAAGTTACATGTGAAGTTGGTTTTACAGTTATATATAAAAGGAAAACAGTAGCTAGTAGAATTTTTCTCAGTATCATATTATACTTTCCCTCTTTTATGTTTGGATAAACAATGTTTTCTAGTGGGACTTGAGAATAACTAAAACAGCCTTTGACGTTAGGGGGAAAAAATCCTTTTTGATAAAAAGAAGTATGATGTTTTAGAGTATTGAAAATATATACCTCCGGCTGGCAGTTTGTGTATAACCTCTTCTTTTTTTTTTTTTTTTTTTGCCTTTTATTCTTACATGGATGTGCTTATTGGCAATATTCAAATATGTCTCAGACTTTTATGTGTGTTTTGAGTACCTCTGCAAAAATGAACCTACTCATTTTCTTATTAGCGCTGTGAGTTAAAATTTCCTACTGAAGACTTACTAGCTTTAGCTGCACGTCAGAGGACAGGCAGGGCTGTTATGGACTTAACCCATATAAGCCGCTCACTTTGTTAGTAAAATCAAGGAGTGACTTAGTGACTTGGCCGCAAGATCTTGACTCATTTTTGATCAGAGCCAGAACAAACCCATCTCTAGACTCCAGTCCAGTGTTATTTCTAATGCTGCTCAAACAAAATTTTCTTTTAGAAAGATAACCCAGAGACTGCAAAGGAACCATGATATAGAAGTGTCATTTCTAACTATATTAGCTGCCAGGTAATGTTCTTCCATCTTTCAACTTTCATCTTAATGTCAGCATTGTGTGAGCTATAACAGTTTAATCACTGAGATCCTCTGGCAAGTAGTGTTATAAAAATTGAATCATACCATTATTTATTGTTCTTATTTTAGCTTTTGAAATGAACAAACCATATGCCCTTTTAACTGCTTTTAGGAAGAACAAATGATAAAGATTAACTAACATTATTTTTCTGATTATTTAATTTCACTTCATGGACAGTATTTTTTGTTTATTTGCTTCTAGATTCCCTGAATAAGGTTTGTTAGGCAAAGTGGACTCCATAGAATACATCATGTTTTCCTATCACTTCAGTGTTTTCAGAATTAAACTACCATTTCATGTGGAAAGGCAGCTCTTTTATTGCTTCATTGCAAGGTAGAGGACTCCATTACTAGTTGGGAGGTGGAAAAATTTTCTTTTGATAGAAAAAATTGTGATTGGTCGCTAGCTACACATTTGTTTTGCCCCTTGCCAAGTACAACATTTTTAAATATTACGCATATTCCTTTTTTATGCAGCAGTGCTGTTAGCAACACCAATTAGATTAGTTTTAACAAATCTCTTATATATAAGTGTATGCTGTAAATTTGCAACATAGCCCAGAGAAATTTTATTTTGTTTTATTCAGTTGATAAAAAGTCAAGATGGTTTATCAGTTACAGTTGTCATTTGAAATCAGTATTGTCTTATGATTTACATTATTCCTAGGTAGTTTGCTGTGTATTTTATGTATCTTGCTAGCCCTTAAAAAACAAACATGGTCGGGGGGGGGTGTCTGTCGGTGTGTATGCATACACACACACATGCATATGTACATGCATTTTCATGGATTCATGTCTGTGTGTGTAATTGATTTCAAGTTATTTATATGACAACCAAACATTGTCAGATAAACACACAGAGATTTAAGTTTTAATGCTGCAGAGTAATCTCTTTGTTATGCCGAAAGCCAGTTTGGAAGATCTAATTAGTAAAATGAGTGCAGTATATTTTATGTATACTAATACTTTGATAAACACACATACAACCCACACCCTATTTCTACTTGTCATATATTTATATATATATCTATTTATTTGTAATTCTCTGTTTTAAATTGAGGTATTAAGCCATTTGATGGCATCACACATTAAACTAAAGTTTTATCATTATCTTATAACACATTTATAGTTATGAATTTAGAGATATTGGTAAACACTGACATTTTTCATCGAATATTTCTGGAGTACCTACTATGCATTAGACATTACTTGGTGTCGAGCATCTAACAGTGAACAAGTGAGGCTTTGTCTTTGTGCATATTCTCTTTTTTTATTTAGGAAGCCACATACTTTATTTTTTTTAATTGCAAAAAATGTTAAATATAACAAAGAAAAAATACTAGTGTTAGGATAGTGTACCAGAGGGGTTGTGTTAGTTATATATTGGTCCTTAATAAATTGCCTCCAACTTAGTAGGCCAAAGTAGGAAATGTTATTATCTTACACTTTCTTCTTCGAGTCAGGCATTTGGAAGAGGATTAACTGAGTGGTTCTGGTTCAGGATCTTCACGAAGTTGCCGTCATGGTATCAACAGGTTATAGTTATCTGCAGACTTGATTAGATTAGAGGATCCATTTTTCTCCATGGCTCACTCACATAGCTATTGGCAAGAGGTCTCAGTTCCTCCCTGTCTGTTGGCAGGAAGCCTTAGTTTTTCGCCACATAGGCCTCTTCGTAGGCTGCATAAATGTCCTCATAATATAGACCTAACTGCCTCCAGAGTAAGCACTGGGGCAAGCATTCTGAGAGAAAGACTGAGAGGGAGAGAGAGAGAACTAGGTAGAAGCCTCCTTTCCTTTTGTGATCTAGCCTTGGAAGTCATACACCATCACTTCTGTATTCTGTTCATCAAGTTAGTTCCAGAGTCCCATCTAAATTCAAAAGAGGGTAGATAGACCATGCCTCTTAATAGGGAGTAGCAAGGTTCTAGAAAAGCCTTGGCACCACAAGTATTGATGTGGTCATTTTTAGAAAATATAATCTGTTGTGGAAGGTAGAACAAGAGGAGATGTTAGCAGATCTGTTAACTTGCTTCTAGTGGTTCAAGAGAGGTGATGGTGGTGGCAGTGGAGATGAAAAGAAGTGGATACCTGTAAGAGATATGCCAGAAGATAGAAAGAATCTTGTGATTGGAAAGATATGGATGGTGAAGGAGATGGGATGTGAGGTATGACTTCCATGTTTCTGACAGGAGCAATCAAGTGAAGGTGGTGCTTTATCTCAGATAGGGAAGCCTGGATAAGGCCAAAGTGGGTATGGAAGTTTGATTTGGTTTTTGTTTTTAGTGGTTGTGGTGGGCTAATAAGTTAGTGGGAAGATTCTAAGTTCATTTCTGAATGAACTGAGTTTGAGTTACATGAGAGACATTCAGTGGAAATGGAAAGTTGCTAGTCTCGCTCAGAGAAGCAGTCTGGGCTGGACATAATTATGTGAGAATTTCAGATATATAGATGGCAATTTTAGGTGTGTAGATATTGATAAAGTTCACTTAGGTGAATGTAGACTGAGAAGATCAATTTTAAAAAGAGCTCTGAGAAATACCATCTTTTAGTGGGTGATTAGAGGAGGCTAATCAGCAAGTAAAGCTGAGAAAGAGTGATCTGAGAGGTAGGAGGTAAACCAGAAAGATACATGTCAAGGAAACCTAAGGAACATTGTGTTTCAAGGGCGTATTGAAGTCAAGTAAATTGAGGATTGAATGTTTAGTGGATTTGGCTCTTGGAGGTGACTTTATAGCAAAATTGTTTTTGAAGAATATTGGTGGGAGGACAAATTGGAGTAGCGTGAAAAGCGAGTGGGAAAGAAGGCGATGGAGGTGCTGGGTGAGGCAACTCTTAAGTTCAGTCAGTGTGGGGAGGAGAGGGACTGAGGCCAGTAGCTGCAGAGGAAAATGAAGTAAAGAGATTTTTTTATATGAAAATTTTCCCTTTTTAAAATGGAAGGAGCAGGCATGGTACCTTTAAATGTTTAAGGATAAAGAGAGAGAAAAATGGGGACAGAACTATATGTATGTTGTCAGCTTAGTTTAAAGGGGCATATAAAAGGATACTTAAAAATTGAAATAAGGTACTTATGGCCCAATATATAAAGCCACTCCTACCTATGGCCACATTTAGCTGTTTTCAAAATCAGATTTTTACTTAGCTTTATTTTATCATATAGCTTGTGTGTGTTCTCCACAAACTAAATTGGGCTGTTTTGGTTACAGTAAATCTGGAACATTTGCCAATAACATCAGTATTTATTGAAACAAATCAGGAATAGATGGTACTTGGTGGGCTTTTGCAATAAAGATGAATAAAGGTAAAGGATTTTATTCTTTAGAAAACCAAGTGGTGAAGTAAATGATAGAGTATAATCTTGTGGAAACAAAGTAGTGGCAGTGTTAAAAGACAATGTCTGCGTTCTTGGAAAAATGAACAGTTTCCTTAAATGATAAACATTTTCAAGATTACTTTTTACTTTGAATTTATCATTTCAGCAGATAAGAACTGGTAAAAAGAAGCTAATTGGCTGAGGAAGTCCCCAAGAAATAATAGACATTTAAAAAACAGATGCTACAAATTCCATCAACAGGGAATGGTAACAGAAAATTGGCAAGTACTTAAAAGAATGCAAAGTAGTCTGAAATGGGTATATAATCACTAAGCAATCACTTGGTTCTTGCCCCATGTACTAGAGATGAGACTTAGAGATATTACAGCTAACTGTACCGTAAGAGCTCAGGTAGAAATTGGGTCCTCTTCTCACCCTGTTAAGAATGTTATATACTACCATGGATCATGTTAGAGCTATGAAAATGGGATTGGAGTAATTGCCCGTGAAGACTAAAATGTGTCCAGTTAGCCTAGTTTTATCAAGTTATAGGAATTATTAGGAAGGTGAAAAATGTCTGCAAGCTCCTGTTGGCATTCATATACAGGCTTTGAAATAAGTGGTAGTGAACAGTGTAACAGGTTCAGTGTTAGAGGAACTGAATTTTAATCGTAAATTTGCCACCAGTTTAAATGCACAAACCTAAGTAAGACCTATAACCTTTCTGTTCATCAGTAGAATGGTGGAGCTGGCGACAGGGCTATGAAAAAACTCAAATTATTAAGCAGCAACCATGTGACAGGCATAGTGTCATTTTCTTAAAACTTTCTCATTTAATCCTTACAACCATTCCATGAGACTGCCTGTGTTAGCTCCATTGTACAGATGAGGCTAGGTAACTTGACAAAGTAACTTGACAAAGTGATAAAGATAGAATACCCACCCAAGTCTGTTGACCCTCAAACTGATGTTTTTTACACAGCATCAGTGTGTCACAAACTTCATTCATTTTTGTACTTTTTTTTTTTTTTTTAAAGGGAAAGGGTCAGGAGAGGGAGAAAATCTTAAGCAGGCTCCATGCCTAGTGTAGAGCCTGACTCGGGGCTCGATCTCATGATGCTGAGGCATGACCTAAGCCGAAATCAGGAGTCAGACACTTAACTGATTGATCCACCCGGGTGCCCCATTTTTATACCATTTTAAAAACTGTTGCCCTATCACTGTGTCACTACTGTTCTTATTTATTTGATATTTTTTTTTCAATCTGATTCACATATATTTTAAAAATTATTTATTTGAGAGAGAGAGAGATAAAGAGAGTGAGCATAGCAGGGGGAGTGGCAGAGGGAGAAGGAGAAGCAGGCTTCCTGCTGAGCAGGGGCTTAATCCCAGGACCTTGGGATCATGACCTGAGCTGAAGGCAGACACTTAACTGACTGAGCTACCCACGTGCCCCTGTATTCACATATTTTACTCCTATTTATTTCAGAAGGAAACTGCTTGATAAATAAAAACAACACTAAACAAACTGATACGAAAGACTGAAAAGACAAGGAGCTCTCCCTCCTTCTCTAGGGGAGAAATGAATGAATGAATGAAAGAAAGAAAGGAGGGAGGGAGGGAGGAAGGAGAGAGGGAGGGAGGGAGGAGGAGAGAGAGGAAGGAAGGAAGAAAGAAAAAAGGAAAAGAGAAAGAAAGAAAGAAAGAAAAAATGAAACATGAAGACTAGGAAGAACCAAGGGCCCAGAGAGAAAGAAGTCTCTTTGGGTTAGAGGCCAAGACCTGGAAATGCCAGAACGTTTCAGAAGAGTGGGTTGGGGACTGGCAATTTGGATCCCGTTTGAGAACTGTATCACACACAAGAAGATGGGAACACATCAGGAGCACCTGCATTTGATTTAAAAGAGCTGGGGGTTAGGAGACAGAGTTGGGCCAGGAATGGAACCTGGATTATCAGAGGATCTGGAACCGAGAGGTTGGAACACTTCCTAGGAGAGGGAAGGAGGGGAGAGCCTGAAGAAGGGGCACAAAGACTGGGAGCTCAGATTAAAGCAGGACAGTGGCCAGAGCTCTCTAGAGATTGAAGGAATGCTCAGGTGAAGGCTGAGGCCCTAGTGGAGAGCTCAGGAATGAAAGCTTAAGGGTGAGCATGTTGAGGTTGGGACCCTAGAGACTGGATCATGAGTGCTACAGTTTTGGGAAATTTTCTTCACAAGACCGTTTGTATATGGTCTGAAATCATCTTTTGTACATGCAGCAGTAGCATGTACACCACTCTTTTGGTAAATATGGTTACTTCTGGATTTGATCCATCTGTCCCTTGCAGCTCTGGGTTCTCCCTTGACCTATTTTGTCAAGTACTTACTCTCTTCTGTTATGTGTTTATTTAAAAACAGTGCTAAATAAAAAGGCTTAAGCATTTTTTAAATTTAAATAATACTTAGATCTAGAATATTCCTACAGCTTGCTTTGTCTTTCAGCTCCCAACTAAAAAGGGGACTGTCATAAGCAGGGGGATGGGAGGGGAATTAGTCTGCCTTTCTAAAGTGAGGGATTGACCTGAGAGACTGGGTGTCCTACTTCGGGTTTTCTGGGTCACAGGAATCCCATCTTTCCTGTTGTCAACCATCATCTTCCAGTTCCCTCTGAATTTGGTTTGCCTTTTTCTCCATTTTCTTTCAAAAGTATCTTTACTTTCTGCTTTCTCTTTCTACATTTATGTTCACCTTAGTTGATTTAGTCGTTGTTCTTATAGTTTTTACCTAGTTCTACATAATGAGACTACCATGTTGACTGCGCATGGGGTTTATTCATGCCTGTTGGACCTTCATTTTCTTTGCTCTTGGTATTTTGTCCACCATCTTTTCTAAAATGGGTGTTCTTGAACAACTAAAAAAAAAGGTTATATTATAGTAGTACTTTATGTCCCTAAAATCTAAAGAATACTATTTATATTTTAAAATTCTGCCTGTCAGAGGAGTGTATTCTGGTGATGTTCACGTGTACATAAATACACACATATCACATGTAAGCACCCATATTTACACATGTGGTTAATATTTTCATCTGTATACATAAAATATTTGACCTATGGGAAGACATAGTATGCACTATCTCTCTACGAGGGTGTTGTGTGTGTGTGTGTGTGTGTATATATATACACACACACACACACACATACATAAGCACATATTTCAATGCAGAGAGTTCATTCATTATTAGCTTTTGGGCCAAAGGACCCAGGGGAGTGTACATAGTTAAAACTGTGTGACGTTCTTACTGCTGACACCTCTGCATTTTGTTTCAATTTCTAATGTTTGTTCCTTTTACTAGACCTTTTAATAAGCAGGTTCTGAAAAGCTTGAAGAAGGAAGTAATTTTAATTGCAGGAGTTAGTTTGGTCTTTCTCATTCTTGTTTTTTGTTCTGCCAGGATTCTTCATCTTTGATTTGATACAATAGTAATATCTCAATAAATGCCCAAAGTGTAATAATACAACATATATAATTTTTCTTTTCAGTATCTGGAGGATCTAGAAAAGCTCATGCCTTTTGTATAGGAGAGAATTATTATCCTGAGAAACATTATCTAGGCTGGGAGCAGAAGAGATCTAAATTCGCTGGTCTCAGATTTTTCGTTGTAAAATGAGGAAGTTGGAAACTAAAATTCTGAAGTTCCCTTGCTGCTCTAAAATTGATGAGAGTTTGGGTCTGTGAAATTCTTGGTTGACAGACATTAAATCATGGGGCATGTTCAGCCAGTGCTCAAAATTTTCTGCCCATAAATGTCACTTAGAAGCATATTAACTTTACATTAATCTTTTTCCCTCCTACCAACATAAACTTTCAGACTTTGATAATGCAGTGCACAGTGGCGTTTTTAACTTACTGTTTCAGGTTGTTACTACTGAAAACACAGCATGGATTTTGTTTAATTTGCATTTTGAGGGAATAATAGCAACTACAGAACTCTCAGGAGTTGGGAACTTCATTTGTTATTATAGCACACTTTATTTTCATTGTAGGGCATAATGTACCAGAATTTTTTTTGTCTTTTTACTATTAGTTGTTTCATTTTGTTTTGAAGGTTGATGTGTTAGTTTCTTTGGTTTCCAGTAACAACATACCCGAACTGGATGGCTTTAAACATAAATTTATTGTCTCATAGTTCTGGGGGCCAAAAGTTCTCAAAGGCAAGGTATGGGTAGGGTCATGTTCCCTCTGAAACCTGTAGGGAAGACTCTTTCCTTGCCTCTCCTAACTTCTGGTGCTTGCTGGCATTCCTTGGCTTCTATATACATCATTCCTCTCTGCCTCCTTTGTCACATGGCCGTCTTCTTGAGGGTAACTGTGTCTCTTCTCTTCTTATAAAGACAGAAGCCATATTAGATTAAGGACCAACTTTACTTATGATTTCAACTTACTTCTGCAGTGATTCTGTTTCTAAACATGGTCACAGTTTGAGGTACTATGAGTTAGGATTTGAACACATCTTTGGCGGGGGGTGGGGCCTGGGACAGGACACATTTCAACTCATAACAACTATTAAGGTTGTGATCGTAAATAATTACTAAACCAAGATTATTGTCCTTTTACTCCTCATTTCCTAGTCTTTCAACACTGCTGCTAGTCCCTTTCCATCTGCTGAGCAAATGTTACTGAACTCTTTTTTGTTTCTGGCGTCGAAGATCAAATAAAAGCCCTAGTATAGATTCAGAGGAAATGTTCAAACTAGTTTTCATATAAAGCTGAGAGGAAGAAGGTGAACAGTTAAAAGTGGGTTTCATATGTAATACATAAGAAAAAAATATTAGGTAGTCATAGGAACTAGAAAATTTTAAGTTCACCTTAATATATCCAGGAATTCCTTGAAGTGGGTGTAAAATCTAGTGACATGGTTGTAGCTGACTGGTAGATTAAGGTTTTTATTAAATTTTTAGATTTGGAGAATGATAGAAGGAAGAAAAAGAAAGGGGGTATTTTATTTTTCCTGTTTCATAGTATTTTACTTGGAAATGTTTCAGTGTTTTAATGCATTTGAAATTAATGAAAGGGTTATTGCATACTTTGTCAACAATTTTATAGACTACCGTGCATAAAAAACAGTAATTATGTTAAGAAAGGTGGCTTAACGGGTACAGAAATATGGAGTAGATAATTGCTACACAAATATACCAGTCTTTGTGGACTTGCATATATAATAACATAGTTAAAACTAAAAAAACATGAGCTTAGTCAGGATTGTGGTGCTTTTACTGGCAAACAAGGTATTAATCCCAGTGGAATGTTGTTTTTTCTCTTGATATTATGTATTCATTTAAATTCTACTTTTCTGTTCTTATCCAGGTTTTAAAAATTAATTATTCAAATAATTGTAAATGGTCCTTACAACTTTTCTTTTAGATGTGTAATAACTGTGGTCATGGAACCAAGTAAAGTGATTTAGTGGTATTTTATTTCTGTTGGGTTATACTTCATCTTTTTCAAGAACCATATGTAGGTCAGAAAATCTTTTTGGATTTTGTTTTCTTAATTTAAATGATTTCCAAGTACATCTTCAGAGTCAGAACAGTCCTGAGAATCTGAGTTTAGTCTTGCCTATATGTGAAACCACCAATTTTTCTCTTTTGATTGTTGTTTTGTTAAGAATAAAAGTACCTTGCCTCACTCACAACTTTTATGAAGATAAAATAACAACGTGTGTATCATTTTGGAAATTGTAAAATGCAGTACAGATGGAGTAATATAGCATTAAAAATAATACTAGAATGTAAGTGGGAATCTGTATTGATATCTTCCAATTAATGTGTGTTAAGGTAAATGTACTATATAAGTCTAGGAATCATGGACCACTTTATTAAAATGACTGTTTAATAGTTATCTGATAGTTAGGAAATATAACCTTTTCAATAAGACTCGAAAATATGATTAATTTTGCTAGTTCCATTCATTTCAGGAAGATTGATCAGGTGGTTAGAAAAGGAAATTCATTTGATTTTACTTATCTGCAGTGGTTATGTTGTCATGAACACTGAATTAGTGAACACTGAACCATTGCTCCTAGTAGAAATACAGGTTTAGGTTCCTGTGAGCCTCTGGTTACATTTCATCAACAAGTCAGTACATGACTTACGTTTCTGTTTAAAGACACCTTATTTAATAGGTATTGTTAATTCATTAATATTGAATCCATGGCCAGTGACACTGTATAACTCATGCCTGAATGAAGCTTATTTATATAACACAAGTATTTTCTCATTAGGCACACCCAGACTTTCTTGCACTTTTAGGGACACTGCATAGCACTACAGCGCTAAGCTTGGGGGCCATTTCAAACAGTGAAAAGCACAAAAATGCTAAAAATGTGGTACTAAGTAGACCATGAAAAGAGCACTTGTTTACAGTATGAGAGCTGAAACAAGAAGGCAGAGTATTGCCTTGTTCTACCTCAGTCAGGACTCAAATTTTCTGCCACTCTGCATATGCCTCCAATGACTGCAGAAGCACTGCTGGTATTCATTTGGGCTATGTAAATACATTTGGGGGTAGGTGAATTTACAATTTCAAAATCCAGGAATGAATGAAGATACTGTATATGGAACAGTGAAGAATGAGTTATTAAGTCGTTGCAGTTGGATTCAGATACTTTCTGTCTTAATTTCCTAAATTTATGTTTACAGTAACAGTACATCCTTTGTCTTTTGTCTTCTGATTTCTCAGTCTGGCCACAAAATCTCCATTATCTATGATATTTGTAACAAATAGTTAATTTAATGCCTTGCCCTTTTGTTTGATGATAAGGAATCTGCTACTTAAAATTAAGTCATGAATTGCTGTATGTTTTCAGAAGGAAGACAGAGGACTTTGATCATTGTAGTGAGGGTGTAACATCTGTTACAGTACCTGTAAGTAGCCCTGCTCTTTAAGTAACTGCACTCTCTCACCCTCCAGGTACTTCTGGGCAAAAAAATCAGGGACGTTCAGTATAGCAAAGGTTCTAAGAGCATGGGTTCTATCTTGGTATCATCACTTACTTGATGTGTGAATTTAGGTCTATTAAGTTCTTTGTGCCACAGGTTCTTTTACGCAGTGAGGGTAATAATAGTATCTACCTCATGATTTTGGTGGGAGAATTCAGTGAACTGATTCATAGAACATACTTAAAATAATGCCCGCCACTTAAGTTAGTGCTCAGTAAATGTTAGGTATCATCATTATTACTATTATTATTCCCCTAAATTTGAGTAGACCCTTTTTATTCTTCCCTACTCCTTACTGTCAGGGGTGATGGAACAATTGAAAAACCTGTGTTTTATATTTCTCATATTTGCAGGCTCTCCCAGCGCTCATGTTTATCATTGATCTGATTAGTTATGCCCCTCTTCCCCATTTTTACTGTCATTGCAAGAGGTCACATAGGAGAAGAGATAAACATGTATGTTTAGTCCTCCATTATGAGCCACAAGTTGGTATGGGACATTAGCAATGAGTCGCCAAAGGAATTTTTTAAAAATACTTGTTAATATCTTCTTCTGTCTTCTTCCAAGAATAGTGTTTTGACTGACTTGTTCTCAGAAAATGGTTTACATGTATATGTAAGATTGATTCTTAAAGTGAATTATGGATTATGGTAAGACTTCATTAGGAAAAAGTGAGACTATATCCTTCCGTCCTGCCATCCTATCTGCTTACCTTGTATGAAAAATAATCCAGAAAAGTGTTCAGAAGGGAAGAAGATTTAATAATGTATTTTAGAAACTGAATTTCGTTGTGAAATGAACAAGCAATAACCAGGTTGGGTAAAGCTCCAATAAAATAGAATTATAAGACTATAAATTACACTTTGAAATTTTTTAAAATTTATTTTCAAACTTTACATTTTGTTTATAATGATTTTGTAAAGAGAGTAATTGCAGTGTGCTGCTGTGTAGATAGAAGTCAGTATAATCTGTTTTTCTCTCAGCATTTTATTATGAAAATGTTTAAACATACAACAAAGCTATAAATTTTACAGTGACTACCTGTATGCCCACCACCTAGATTCTGTCATTGAGTGATTTATTTTTATAAAGGAAATTTGATGTAGTAGTATTATAAATGAAAAACTGTGCCCTCTAATAAATATGTGAGGGGCCTCTGGGTGGCACAGTTGGTAAGCTTCCAACTCATGGTTTTGGCTTAGGTTGTGATCTCAGGGTCTGAGATTGAGTCCCATGCTGGACCAGGTTGGGTTTCTCTCTTCCTCTCCCTCTGCCCCCCGCCTCACCCCATGCACTCTCTCTCAAATAATAAATAAATCTATTTATTTATACAAATTAATGAGCCACCCAATAAATAAATCTCTACAAAAGAAAGAAAAAAATATGTGATTACCAAAATCTTTAATAGAAATGAAATAAAGGTCATTTGATTTTTTATTTAAGTAATTTGCTTGAATTGTAGTAATTTCAAAATAAGTTTTTCTGATATATATTACAGTATTGTTTCACATTAGCTCCATTAATAGAAGTAATTGAATAACTCTCATGCTCCCTCCCACTGGCAGGATAGCCAATTAAAAAAAATAAATTGTTGGGGTACCTGGGTGGCTCAGTTGTTTAAGCCTCTGACTCTTGATCTCAGCTCAGGTCTTAATCTTAGGATCATGAGTTCAAGCCATGTGTTGGGCTCCATGCTGGGTGTGGAGCTTACTTAAAAAAATTTTGTTAATAAAGAGTTTTAGAATCCTGCATAACCATTTCTTATGGCTTTAGTCAGTAGGGGTGGGTTCTGGAACCAAAGTTGGAAGTATTCTTGGATAATTAAAATTGCAAATAATTTTTAGGGACAACAGTGTTTAGAGGTGCAGTTTTGGATTCAGGCTGGCTCTGGGCATTTGTCCAGAAACCAAACCATTTTGCCCAATGTACTTGAATTCCTGTTTTCACTAGCCTAGACACTCCTAAAGAGAGCAGAAAACCTGCTTTTAATAACATAAAGACAGTGAAGTGAGTTTGTTTTCTGAAAGTATTTTCATTTTTGTTACCAGCATTTTATTTACAACTGAATACACTTTCCTGGTGTCATTTTGCTGATTTTCTCAATGAAAATGTTACCTATTTTTTTTCTCTGACGTTTGATGTTAAGATCTGTTCAGATTGTTAGGCAAGATAACGTTAATATTTTTCTCCAGTATTTATTGTGAAAACAGGTATAATTGCCTGGAATGTGTGCGTTTAAAGGTATTCTTTAGAACAGTTATCTAAGAGATACTTTTAATCATAGTTGTTAGATGCTACATGTCACTTTCTGGATTTAAGCAACTACCATGCTATCTTATTGAACTTGACTCAGAAATGATGGAAATACGTGGTCATTATATTAAATTAATTCTGGATTTGAATCACATTATTGGCTATTAATAATTTTCCAGAATCACATCTACATATATTAGCAGGAAAGAATCATCTAAGTGACAATCTGTTAGACTTAATAAAAAAGAAAAAAGAAATATTTGAGTTTACACCGTGTCTTCTGTAAGAGCAGGTCTGATGTCAATGTACAGCCCTTTCTTTTTTGTTTTTAAAACACTCTAAAATAGTTGTTTTTTATGGAAACAATTTTCAAAAGAGCAGGAAATGGATTTATGGAAATTGGCACATAAACTTGCACTCAACATTTTATCTAAAATGTGTACAGTTTATTTTTAGTGTTCAAAAAATGTTAAAATGCGAATAATACCAAGAAACAATTTTATTTCATTTAGGGGGTCCATAGAATAGTTAATAAAATGGTGATAGAACTGAAGAGACTTTCATCATAGGGTCAAGTGTGTTGGGATAATGAATACTTAAATAGTTCTAATTAGAACAGCAGGAAAAACTGAAAAAAGCAAACTCAAACCCATTGAAAGATTTAGTAAAAAATTTGAAATATGATTTGAGGTTAATACTTTAGATATTTTCATTGAAACAGAAAAACAGGTTTTCGACTATTACAGATATAGAGTACATATTCTATAGATTGTTTTTGGCGTTTTTTTAATAATCTGATTTTTTTTTTTTTAATTTAAGAAGACATTGAATAAGCCTTAGGGTAACTCCTTCAGTTAAATTCCGTGAAAAGACAATTGCAGTATCTCATGGAGCATTTGGATTCCTTTGGTTTCTATATCTTTTTGTCTGAAGATAGGGAAGAGGTGTGTGTATGTTTTCTGTCAGTCAGTTATTAGATCTTTCAGCCATTTTTTTATAATCCTGGGAAAATGTCCTCCAAAAGTTGGGGAGAAAAAGGGGGAAAAGCTGCATGTAATGAGCATTAGATCGAATAATTAGTGTTCTTCAAGTTGCAATAATGCCATTAATTTAAATGTTTGGCTCTGGCCTTTTGGTAAATGAGATACATAGGTCTTTTGTGTCAAGCACTATAGTTGTGTTTAATTAAACCTGTGCTAATGGCAATCCTGGATATATAGTACATATATTGTCAGTAAACTTACATTAGTTTGATACTGGTTGAAATTCATGTATAACTTGAGTCTCTGGGCCATATGACATTTTGTATATTTCTGCGGTTACCGTAAAGATAAGGTTGATAACCATTTACCCAGACAATTGATATTTTAAATGTTTCGATTTGAATTTCACTAATCAGTCAAGTATCTCTGTCCATGAAGCTAATTATTTGTTAGTAAGAAGATTTGCGAACAAGTATTTTGCAGAATATTCAGACTTCTAATTTTATCTCTTCTTACTGATTTACAGTACATTTAGAAATGTTACTAATATTTTTTGTTAAAAATTTATTTGGAATTTTTTGGTCATCAATACTACTTTAAAATGGTATCTGCAACTTTTAAAATTAAAGGTTATCTACTCTAACATGTGAATTTCAAATTTGTAACATACATACATGTGTGTATAAATTAAATTTTAGAATGAAAGATGAGCTATAACAAAAGGTGTGGGATTATAGTCACGGTATCCTTTTGGCTTTTCTGGGTAAGATATTAGTAACTATATCATGACCAGCCAAACCTCTTGTTTGAAATAAGAGGCATGGTTAACCATAATTAAAAATGCCAAACTTGAGGGGCGCCTGGGTAGCGCAGTCCTTAGGCGTCTGCCTTCGGCTCAGGGCATGATCCCAGCGTTATGGGATCGAGCCCCACATCAGGCTCCTCTGCTAGGAGCCTGCTTCTTCCTCCCACTCCCCCCTGCTTGTGTTCCCTTTCTCGCTGGCTGTCTCTCTCTGTCAAATAAATAAATAAAATCTTAAAAAAAAAATAAAAATGCCAAACTTGAAAGGAGAGCTGTTTGACCTATTAAATGAAAGGATCTCACCAGGAATTCCTAGATGTCAAGTCATTTAATTCAGAGATCTAACTTAAAAAAATATAAGAATTTGAAAGATAAGAATTCATTTATGGGTAGACTTTTAAAGTTTTGTCACTTGCACATCACTGAGGCTAGAGATTTTATTTCTTTTATTTGAAGGTCTGAGGAAAAAACCTCATATGTAATTATGAGAAGCAGGAGACCTAGAGCATATTGTATCTTTCAGAGGTCTTTTCCACTTACAGAAAAGCCCAAGTTCTTTCCTAGTATTGTTTTTAAATACTGTTGAAGTTGAATGTAGTTCAGCTGGGTTTTACTTTTTGTCTCCCTCTTTAATATCACTGTAGCTCTACACTCCTAGTCATTTCATTCTGCAGAAGAATCATCAGATGGGTGATTTGCAGATATTTTCTCCCATTCAACAGTTTGCCTTTTTTGCTTATGGTTTCCTTTGCTATGTAGAAGCTTTTAAATTTGATTTAGTCCCACTTGTTTATTTTTCCTTTCGTTGACTTTGCTATTTGCGCATGATGTTAAGGAGTTTATTGTGTGTGTTTTCTTTTAGGAGTTTAGGGGTTTCTGGTCTTATCTCAAGTCTTTAATACACTTTGAGTTGATTTTTGTGTATGGTGTAAGATAATGGTGTTTCATTTTTTTTGCACGTGTTTGTCCAGTTTTCCCAACACCATTTATTAAAGAGACTGTCCTTTCCCCCCAGTGTATATGCTTGGCTTCTTTGAACCCTGACTAAATACGCATGGGTTCATTTCTGGACTCTTTCTGTTCCATTCATTTCCAGTGTTTGTTTTTATGCCAGTACTGTACTGTTTTGATTATTATAGCTTTCTAATAAAGTTCAAAATCAGGAAATGTGATGCCTCCAGCTTTGTTCATATTTCTCAAGACTGCTTTGGCTATTTGGAATCTTCTGTAGTTACTCCATACAAATTTTAGGATTGTTCTATTTCTGTGAAAAATGTCATTGGCATTTTGATTGAGGTTTTATTGAAACCGTAGATTGCTTTGGGCTGTATGGACATTTTAACAGTTTTGAGTCTCCTACTCCATGAGCATGTATTATGTTTCTATTTATTTGTTTCTTCCCTTTCTTTCACCATGACTTAAAGCTTGTATTGTACAGGTCTTTCACCTTGGTTAAATTTATTCCTAGGTATTTAATCTTTTTGGTGCAATTATGAATGGAATTGTTTTTTTTAATTTCTGTTTCTGCTACTTCGTTATTAGTGTATAGAAGCTCAACTGATTTTTGTATACTGATTTTGTTTTCTGCAACTGAATTTACTTAGTTCAAACAGTTTTTTGGTGTATGTAGTCTTTAGGATTGTCTGTATATGTCTTGCCATCTGCACATAGAGACAGTTTAACTTCTTTTTTTCTGGTTTGGATCCCTTTTGTTTCTTTATCTTGCCTAATTGTTCCAGCTAGGACTTTCAGTACTGTGTTGAATAAAAGTGTGGTGAGGGTAGTTATCATTGTCCAGTTTCTGATCATAAAGGAAAAGCTTTTAGCTTTTCTTCATCAAGATCAAGTATGATGTTAGCTGTGGGCTTGTTATTATTGGCTTTATTCTGAGATACAATTTCTACCCACTTTGCTGAGAGTTTTTGTCATTAATGGATGTTGAATTTTATCAAATTCTTTATCTATGGAGATGATCATCATTTTTATCCTTCGTTTTGTTAGTGTGGTGTATCTCATTGAGTGATTTGCATATATTGAACCATCCTTGCATTCCTGCAGTAAATCTAACGTGATCATGTTGTATGATCGTTTTAATGTATTGTTGAATTTGGCTTGTTCATATCTTGTTGAGGATTTTTGCATCTATATTCATCAGGATTATTGGCTTGTAACTTTCTTTTCTTGTAGTGTCCTTGTCTGGTTTTGATATCAGTAATGCTGGCCTCATAAAATGAGTTTGGAAGTGTTACTTTTTCTTCTGTGTTTTGGAAGAATTTGAGAAAGATTGGTACAAATTCTTATAAACGTTTGGTACAATTTCTTATAAATGTTTGGTACAATTCACCAGTGAAGTCATCTGGTCCTGGACTTGTGTGTTTTGGGAGGATTTTGATTACTAATTCGATCTCCTTGCCAGTAATTGGTCTGTTCAGGTTTTTTATTTCTTCATGATTAAATCTTGGATAGATTGTGTGTCTCTAGAAATTTATCTACTTTGTCCAGTTTGTTGGTGCATAATTGTTTATAGTCTCTCATGATCCTTTGTGTTTCTGTAGTATCAGTTGTTATATCTGCTGTTTCATTTCTAATTTTATTTATTTGAGTACACTTTCATGGTGAGTCTGGCTAAAGGTTTGTCTATTTTATCTTTTCAAAAAAACAGCTCTTCATTTCAGTTATCTTTTCTTTGTCTTTTTAGCCTCTATGTCATTTATTTTTGCTCTTTGTTAATTGTTTTCTGGCTGTTTGTAATTCCTTTGTTCCTTTCTTTTTCTCTTACTCTCTTTCTTTGTGATTTATCTCCTGCAGTGATATGCTTACATTCTTTTTCTCTTTTACTTTTTGTGTATATATATGATTTTGCTTTATGGTTACCATTAGGTTTATGTTAAACAGCTTCTAACAGTCCATTTTAAGTCAATAGCAACTTAACTTTGAATGAACTCATTCTAAGTGCCTACATTTTTACTCTCCTTTCCCATGTTTTATGTATATGTTACCATGTCTTACATGTTTTTATCTTATGTATCCATTAGTGAAGTATTGTAGTTACAGTTATTTTTAATATTTTTGTGTTTAACCTTCATACTAGATTCATAAGTGGTTAATCCACCACCTTTACAACATTGGAATGTTCTGAATTTTACTACGTATTTACTTTACCAGAGAGATTTGTACTTTCATATGTGTTTCTGTTACTAATTAGCACCCTTTCATTTCAGCTAAAGAAGTCCCTTTAATGTTCTTTGTAAGGTGTCTAGTGATGATGAACTCCTTTAGCTTTTGCTTTTCTGGAGAACTCTCTCATTAAATTCTGATGCACAGCTTTGCTGCTTGAATATTCTCATTTGGCCTTTTTTTTTTTTTTTTTTCTTTCAGCACTTTAATACATCTTTCCAATCCCTTCTGGCCTACAAAGTGCTGAAAAATCTGTTTATAGTCGTTGGGGTATGTTACAAGTCGGCTTTCTCGTATTGCTTTTAAGATTCTTCCTTGTCTTTTACTTTTGACATTTTAATTATAATGTATCTTAATG
This sequence comes from Ailuropoda melanoleuca, assembly GCF_002007445.2. Classification (NCBI taxonomy): domain Eukaryota; kingdom Metazoa; phylum Chordata; class Mammalia; order Carnivora; family Ursidae; genus Ailuropoda; species Ailuropoda melanoleuca. The sequence continues at coordinate 148,404,888 of NC_048219.1, forward strand.
TGGGTATCTTTGGAGTCCTCTTATTTAATGCATCTCTCTGGGCTTCCTAGATCTGGATATCTGTTTCCTTCTCCAGGTTAGTGAAGTTTTCAGCCATTATTTCTTCAAAAAAGTTTTCTGCTCCTATATTTCTCCTCTTTCTGGGACCCCTATAATGCAAATGTTAGTCCACTTGATGTTGTCCAATAAGTCCCTTAAGCCTATTTCCACTTTTTCTTTTAGTCTTTTTTTTAATGTGTGTGGCTGCTCTGATTGGAGGAGTCCCACTGCCTTGTCTTTAAGGTCATTGATCCTTTCTTTTACTTCATTAAGTCTGTTGTTGAAGCCCTCTATTGTATTTTTCAGTTATTGTATTCTTCAGCTCTGTGATTTCTCTGGTATTTTCTTACAGTTTCTATCTCTTTTGAAAGTCTTACTTTCTTTATGTATTGTTCTCTTGACTTCAGTGAATATCTTTATGACTGCTATTTTGAACTTTTTATCAAGTAAATCACTTCTTTCTGTTTCATTAAGGTCTCTTTCTGAGGTTTTATCCTCCTTCATTTGAAATAGATTCCTCTGTTTCTTCATTTTCCTGACTGTGTTAGTTTTCATACATTAGATAAAATGGCATCTCTCCCAGTTTTAAAAGAGTGGCCTAGTTTAGATGAACCTCATTGTTAAACCTTGCCCCAGCTCTTAGCTTTCTTTCCAACCTTGTGATTGTCCATTCAGCCTCCTTTATTTCTTAGGTGCTCCCAGTAGTTCAGGGTGTGTTAACATTTGTTAGTGTTCCAGAGGGGAGGATCTCAGTCAGCACATAGATTCAGGCTGATCAGAAGCTGAGCTTTTAGGTAGTATCTTTGAAAGTATGCACTATACCTCTTTTAGAGAACAACTGGGAGATGGGTGTTCTCTCTCTTCTCTCTGTACTGAGCCCTAGAGTGATGGCCTATTAAGAACTGTTTCTTTGTTTGCTGCCATCCGTTGAACCCTCAAGGGGGTGCCAGACATGTTGATAAACTCCTTTCTAGGAGATACCAGTGACTTTGGGTGAAGTTAAGGGAGACAGTGAAAATGATGCCCACTGGCATTTGCAGTTTTTTGGAGGATATTTCAGTAGGCTTCTAGATATGTGTTAAATTAGATGCCTACCCCCTTAGGTAGAAGCTTTCAAAATAAGCGCTTAGGCCTCTTTAATGGAAGGACTGGGTGTTTCAATCAGCTGCTTCTGCTCTGAGTCATGTGGTATAGCTTCCATGAACAGGGGCGAGCCCCTTAAGACCTGGTTCTCAGTTTGTGGTAGCCTTGTGGATATTGTGGACATATGCACTGTTGGCTTTCACAGATGATATTTTGTGGGCCCATCTCTAGGTTCAGGTCTTAAATGTTGTGGTGCCAGATGTGGGGTCAAACCTTTGCTCTTTAGAGAGAAGCAACCCTTTGTTTCTCAGGGAGAAACTGAGAGTTTTGAGTTTTCTCTTGATGTGGGTCCCCACACCAGGGGTGTGATGAGATCATGTCTCAGCCTCTTCTGCCCATTTCAGTGTGGGGTTTTTCTTTTTCACACAATGTATAGGAGTAACTCCACTGGTTTTTAGGTTTCTTTCACAGAGAATTGTTCAGTATGTCGCTGTAGATTCAGTGTGTCCATGGGAGGAAGTGAGTTCAGGATCCTCCTACATTGCCACCTTGAGGCAAAACTCCTTTTTCTCTTAAATCTTGTTTCAAGATTTGAGTCATGGCATGTAGCTATAGTTCATTAAATTTTACTGCTGTATACCATTTTATTGCATGAATATACCTTGATATAGTCTACTGCAGTAGGGAATATTGCGTGTTCTATGTTTATTTTGTCATGCGCAGTGTAGCATGTGTTTTGGTATATGTGAGTAGATTCTTTAGTTATATATCTAGGAATGGAATAGGTTGAGGGTGGGAGGTCACAGGCTATGTACATGTTCATTCATGCAAGATAATGCTAAATTGGTGATGCATCATTGTACAGTCCCATCAGCAGAGTGTAATTCCTTTTGCTCTGTATGCTTTTCAATACTGACAGTTTTCAGAACTTTTGATTTTTTTTCTAATCTGTGTGCAGAAAAATGGTATCTTGTCATGGTTTAGTTTTTCATTTTCCTGAATGATAATGAGGCTGAAAATCTTTCTATGTTTATCTTCCATTCCAACTTTTATTTCTGCACTTTGTTATATTGGTCTCTGGTATAGTTAGCCCTTTTTTTCTTATGTCATGGTTAAGAACTGTTTACCTGCTATGAAGACGTGAAGATAATATCAGTATTTTATTTTTACAGGTTGCTCCTCATATTTATTTTAAGTCTATCAGGAATTGATTTTTTGGACAGTGTAAGTTAGGGGTCCAGTTGCATTTCCCTCATATGAATGACTTTTTGTTCTAGTACCTTTTATTGAATAGTCTTTCCAGTGCCTGGAGTGCCACCTCTGTCATTTCATGATTGTGTATTTGTGTGTTTCTATGTTGGGTTCTTCTGTTTTATCAATCACGTTGTCTGTCCTGCACAAATATTACATACATTATGCTGTTTTAATTACCATAATTCTAATGAGTCTTAATGTCTGGTAGGGCAAGAATCCACATCTCCCATCAAGAGCTGCTTGACTCATCCATGTAACTTAATCAGTTTATCAAATCCTTGAAAATTTCTTTTTGTAGTTTTGATTAAAATTTTGTTAAATTTGCTTATCAAATTAGGGAGAAGTAAAATTCTTAAAAAATTGACTCTCATTGTACATGAACATAGGGCATCACCCCACTAATTTAGGATTTCTTTGGTTATTATAATTTGTCCATATAAGCATCACATATGTTTTGTTAGATTTATTCCTCGGTGTTTAATATTTTTGATAGTGTTATAAATAACATCAGCTAAAAATTTCAGTTCCCATTATGCTGTGTAGAAATTAAGTTGATTTTTTTTTTTCGGTTATCATTGTATCTATATCTGGCACCCTTACCTAAACTCTTATCAGATCTAATAATTTATATTTGAGCTTTTTATATAGACAGTACTGTTATCTGTGAGTGACAGTTTTCTTTATTTTTTTGAAGCCCTTTCATTCTTTTTCTTACTGTAATGTTCAGGTCTGCAAGGTCTTAAGTGTGCTTCCTTTCTTGTTCCAGGTTTTAAACAAGAATGATACACATTTTCATCTTTGAATATGATGTTTCTTGTGGGTCTTTATCAGTTAATGAAAGTCCCTCCACCTTTTTTTTCTAATTTTCTAAGAAAATATTTTGGTGGTTTGTTAGTGGTGTTCTTATGTAAAATATTTATTGGTTATTAAATTCTATCAAATGTTTATCTGCTATCAAGAAATAATCTTGGTTTTCCTTTGTTAATATGAGAAATAACATTTTTATATTTTTTTCATTTGTATATTTTCCTAATGTCAAACTAACTTGATAACCATTTGGTTATAGTATATTAGCTTTTAAAAATTTATTTTATTTTATTTATTTGAGAGAGAGAGAGAGAACACGAGCAGGGGGAGAGGCAGAGGGAGAAGCAGACTCCCCACTGAACAGGGAGCCCAGTGCTGATGATATGTGGGGCTCAATCCCAGGACCCCAGGATCCTGACCTGAGCGGAAGGCAAACACTTAACCAACTGAGCCACCCAGGCACCCCATATATTATCCTTTTTAATAAAAACACTCTTGGATATGGTTTGTTATCTTAAGAGTTTGCATCTGTGTTCATTAACGAGATTAGCTTTTAACTTTTTTTGAATTGTATTTTTGAATTGTACTTTTAAAGCCTTTTTTAATATCAAATTTATATTGGCCTCAGAAGAAATTTCCTGGGAATTGGAATGATCTCTTGCTAAAATCTGTTAGAACTCTTCTGTAAAATAATATTTGGACGTGGAAGTTTTGCATTTGGGGTGGTTTGCGGTAGGGAAAACATAAAGAATAACTACCAATCCATTACTTTTTTGATTATAGCAGTATTCTCATAGCCCTTTCCTTTTGATAACCTATATTTTTCTAAGAACAGGATCATTTGTCTAAAATGTATTCATGTCTGTTTGTGCCTTCTCTCATTCAGTCTTGTCAGAGTTTTATATGTTTTACAAAAAAAGGAAAAGAAAATCTTAATCTTTCTTGATTCTGTATTTTGTGTTTGTGTTCTGTTTCACTAATTTATACTCTTACCTCTGTAACTTCCTTTCTTATTTATTGTAACTTCATACCATTTTGCTTTTTGTAGTTTTTTAGGTCGGGCATTTAGCTTGGTGATCTTCAGCTTTTTTACTTGAAGCCTCTAAACTGTAACTTTATCTGTAATTACTGCTTTTGTGGTGATTTTAAATATTTGATAAAATTTGCTTTTTGGCTTAATACATGGTTGGATTTTATAAATATTGTTAGTATGTTTGAGAAAAATGTGTCTTCTCTGTTAGGAGTATAAGGTTGTATATGTCTCTGTTATATAAGGCTCTGTATTCTCCATTGTATTAACTGTGTGGTTCAAATGTACTGTATGGTGACTAACATAATATAATAAAAAAACATTAAAAAAACCCAAATATTTTACATTTTCATTTTTTTACCCTGCTTGATTTATCAAAAACAAAACAAGAAGTGTAGGGATATATGCATTTGTCTAATCTTTCCTGTTTCTTGATATTTTATTAGGTAAAGCAAATTAAAAATGATATGCCTCAGTAAATTGAAACATTTATCTTCATAGCTTTTGGTTTTTGTCTTTTAAAAACACCATAATATTGTGTGTGTATGCGTCTGTGTGTGTGTGTCTGTGAATTCAGTTTGACAGTCTCTGAAAAGTGATCTGTTTATATTTATTGTGGTTGGTGCTTGTTTCTCCCATATACTTAGTACGTTATCTTTTCTGTCTCTGTCTTTCTACCTCCTCCTCCTTTTTCTTGTACTTTTTCTTCCTCCCTTTATAAATTTGAAGACTTTTTACTTGTTTATTAGTTGTTTTTTCATATTTTTTCCACATCCATTTTGGAAGATAAACACTATTTCAGTTTTCTTATGGTTCTTTTGAAATTTTGCCATACCTACTTAAATCCTAATAGTATCTTCTTCTCATATAACGTGGGGACTGTGGGACAGTTTAACTCTGGTCAGCTTCTTCCCTGATTTAAATGGTTCCAGACTAATGACTTTTTAAATGCTGTTGTTTCAATCTAACTCAAAGTTAGCCAGTCCCACAAATGCCAATTTGGAAATGCCATGTAACCTGTTTTTATCATCCAGAAGTTATTTTCTGCAAGGGGGAACCTTTGTCAGGGAGGTACTCCATTAGCCAGACCTGGAAACCAGAAACGTCCAATAATCATTCTTCTGAGGTTTTTATTCTCTGAAGAAGCAGAAGCTTACATTGTTACATGGGGCAGATTCTATGCCCAGCTTTTGTTGGGAGACATCTCTGACAAAATGAAGCTTTATGTTGAAGTAATATCTTATGAAAGCTAAAGTGAACATTATTATTTCAAAGGTAAAGAAAAATAGAACTGAACCTTACTTATTCATCTGGTAGCAATTGTATGAAATAACACGTATTTAACATTAATATTTAAGTGGTGGCATTTATTTTTCTGGAGAGTCGGCTTCTGCTATCTGATAAAAATATGTATTATTCTTGCATTTATAGAGACTACAGAAAAGCCGTTTGGTTAATTTATTCATATGACCCCTATCAAAGGGAATCTCTGTAGTATAGATAATGTGGGTGAAATAATGAAGTTTCAGAAAATATTAGAGCGAATCATTCTGTGTTTTTTAATATGGTCTTTGTATCTTAGCACTTTCTGGTTTGTACACTTTTTTTGTTAACTCTAAACTTTTTCTTTTAAGCTGGTGTTTTTCTAAATAAGAAAAATTCAGTCCAAAAAAATAAAATTTTAAGTGTATCATCATAATTTGGACATACGAAGAAAATGAGATTGAAAAGTATAATTTTTCAAACTGCTTCCTTATTCCCAGCTATGATTCAGAACCACTGAAATTTATGAGCAGACATTTGAAGTAATTTTAGGTTTATCAAACGCTATCCAAAATTTGCTGCAGCTATCATGCCGCAGTATTATTTTATGCCCCTCTCAAATTATAGTATGTATATCAATTGTACTTCATTTCTATTTATATTGGTGTTTCAAAAGACGTATCCAAAAGAACAAAATGTGGCTTTCAATAGGTAGAATAGTTTGAGTATTAGAAAAAATGAGAATTTGCGTTGAAACACAACTTTATCATTGTCATGGAAATTTTTCTAAAGTTAACATTTTTAAAAGATATGTGATAACACTCAGGAAGAAATTTTGACACTTGTAATTTATGAAAGGTAGAGAAAGGTATAAAGCACTAGTATTTAGATTATTTTAGGTAGATAAATTCTACTCAGATAAATGGCAAAATCTCATTTGGGAAAGCTACATAATACCTATAATATAAAAATCATAAACTATTCAATACCTAAGTACTTTAGAGTTAGTATTCATAATTTTTAATTTGTGTATATTATAGGAGAACACTGTTTCAGTATTTGTATGCATTCTCTTTAAGGAACAACACCATTTTCAATAGTGAAAAGTGAAGTCTTTAAAAAAATTCTGAGGTACCTATTCTGTGATTTGTAAAATATATATATATATATGTGCAGATATGTAAGTATGTAGATAGATAGAGGTATATAAGAGTATATAAAGATGGGTATATAGTGATATACATATATATAATATCTCTTTTTCTGAGGTACTTTGGGCATTGTAACAGTCCTTACAATGACTTTTCTTTTTCATATGCAAGAATTATTTTGAGTTTTTAAAATGTGTTTTTAAAGAGTATGAGTTAGCTTTTAAATAATTACTATTGCTGATGCCAGTCTTACTCCATACGTTCCCAGGGTTCTTTACCTGGGTGCATGGGGGCAGGGGGAGGGTTACATAATAGGCAATATAAGCTTGTAATGCATTCTTTTGCTCTTTCTGTGGTCTGCTGTCTTAGGGTTCAAGATTGATTTTATGTGAAATTGAGCTCTTGGTATATGTTAAAGTAAGCCTCCAGTGTGGTAGTTGAAGTCAATACAGTACATTCTTTAAACAGCAGAGAGATTTCTCACCTTCTTGAGTGGTATTTTGAAATAGCAAATGTTTTTATATCTATTTATTAATTTTAGAGAGAGAGGGTGAGCAGGGGGAGGGGTAGAGGGAGAGAAACCCCCAAGCAGACTCCTGCTAAGCTCAAAGCCTGACATGGGGCTCAAGCCCAGGACCCTGAGATCGTGACCTGAGCCGAAATCAAGAGTCAGATGCTTAACTGACTGAGCCACTCAAGCACCTCTGAGATACCATTTTTTTTTTAATTGAAATGGACAGGATGGAGGGGCTGGATTGTGTCTGGCACCATTTTGGACATTCTGATTTTTGAAAATAAAAAAATAGGCGGACTCGCACTACCTGATTCTAAGTCATACCATATAAAGCTACAGTAATCAAGGTAGTGTGGTATTGACAGGAGGATAGACATATAGATCAGTGGAACAGAATAGAGAGCCCCAAATAGATCAACACATAAATGGTCAGTTGACTTTTGACAGAAGCGCCAAAGTAATTCAGAAGGGAAAAGATTTCAACAGATGGTGCTAGAGTAACTGAATTATCTATTTGTAGAATAATGAGCTTTGACCTTTGCCTCTCATCATACACAAAAATTAACTCAGTGGGTCATAGATCTACATGTAGAAGCTAATACTATAAAACTTCAAGAATAAAACATATGAGACAGTTTTCATGACCTTAGAGCAAAGATTTCTTAGGATACAAAAAGGAAGGAAGGGAGGGAGGTCTGAAAGGGAGAGGAAAAAAGATGGGTGAATTGACCTCATCAAAATAGAAAACTGTTGAGAAAATGAAAAGTCAAGCTAGAGACAGGGGGAAAATATTTGCAAAACCTGTCTGATAAAAGACTTGAATCTAGAACGTTGAAAGAATTCTTATGTCTTAATTGTGAGAAAAACAAATCCAAAATGGGCAAAAATTGAATAGACCTGTCACCTACAAAGCTTTATAAATTCTAGTGATGCGTAACATCATTAGTCATGAAGGAAATGCAAATTAAAAACCACAATGAGATACAACTACACATGGACTTTAACATTTAAAAAAGAAAACAAAAAAAAGATCATACCAAGGCTTGGGGAGGCTGTAGAGTTGCCACACATCGCTTTTGAGAAGGCAAAATGGCATCATCGCTTTGAATAATAGGTTGGCATTTTGTTGCTATAAACATGCACTTACCATATGACCCAGTACAGAGGGTTGAATTGTGTTCCCCCAAAAGGGTATATTTAAGTTCTCTACCCTTCAGTACCTCAGAATATGACCTTATTTGGAAATAGGGTCATTGCAGCTTAAGATAAAGCTGTATTGGAGTAGGGAGTTCTTAGTCCAGTACGGCTTGTGTTCTCACAAAAAGAGAGAGCCACAGAAGACACAGAAGGGAGAGATGGCCACATAAAGACAGAGACATAAAAGGAGAATTCCATATGAGGCTGGAAGCAGAGGCTGGAGTTATGCAGTTTTTAAACCAAGGGCTGCCAGTACCAGACAGTACTGTACGAGAGAAGCTGGGAAAAGACATAGATTCGTTCCTAGAGGCTTCAAGACAGCATGGCTCTACCTTACATCTTGATCTCACACTTCTGCCTACACACTTGTAAACGAATACATTTCTGCTGTTTTAAGCCACCCATATTGTGGTACTTTGTTGCTGTAGCCTTAGGAAGCTAATACACCCAGTACTATCACTTACAGGCATTGATTTAATAGAAATGAAAGCGTACTTTCACAAATATGCGCTTGAATATTCGTAGCAGTTGTAGAGTCCTAATAGCCAAAAGTTGAAAGCACTCTACCAGTGCCTGCTAATCGGGTGGATGATTAAACAAATTGTGACATACCTGTGTGATTGAATGGACTGATACACACCACAACATGGGTGAGTGTAAAGGGATTATGCTAAATGAATGAACTCAGTTACAAAATTCTGCATATTGCATGCTGCTAGTGATAGGACATTCTAGCTAGAAGAGACAAAACTGTAGTGGCCGAAGTAGATCAGTAGTTCCCAGGTGCCAAGGGTGGAGAGAGGAGATTAACTGCAAAGGAACACCAGGGAGCTCTTCAGATTGTACAAGCGTTCTATATCGTGATTGTGCCAATGCTAGGAGAGTGTATATGTTTGTCAGAACTCATCAAATTATTTACTTCAAAAGAGTCAATTTTATTGTAAGTAAATTATACCTCAACAAAGCTGATTAAAACATTTAAAAGAATATAATAAATGGCTATATTGAGTATATAATGAATGTACTTTTAGGTTGAGTGAAAAAAATATTGATCTTAACATTGTACAGATGATACTTCTGACTGATAAAATTTTTGATAACGGCATCAATTGCACAAAAAGTGCTGCATTTCAGTAACTTAGAAGTGAAGATAATGTACTCTGGAAAAGGATTCTAGTGATGATAATGACACTAATTTCAAGGAGTTGAATAAAATTTTAATGAAACACGGGAGGAAAGCATTATTTGCAAGTTAATTTATTATTATATTGGGTGATTTTAAATATCTGTAGCTGAACTAGTTATTTTGTTTCCTTGGCATTCCAAAAATCCTACACTTAAATTGAGGCGGGGGGGCTTTTTTTCTTTTTTTTATGGAGAAAATGGAGGATTGCCATATATTCGGGCATGCATATAGCTTCCTGTTACACCGAGTTAAACTGAGTTGATACATCCTCCTTCATCCTTCCATGGGACATTGAACTATGCCTAGTTCTGCACCTGTTATACCATATTGCATTTAACATTTTCATGTTTGTAAATTTAGTTAGGTGGCATCTTATTTATTCCTACCACAGTCTACAATACCTGGCTGCTGGTATACATAAAGTAAAAAATTGGTGGATAGGACAGAACGATTTTTATAAAGAATCAATCTTGTGCCATCGTGCCTTTTATAATGTTTGACATTTATGCAGCAAGCACTTACTGAGTGCTATGTGGAAAGCATTATACTAGCTGCTTTGGGACATATAAAAATGCTGTTAACATCTAAACTTTTAAGGTTAGAATAAAATGTAATCTCTGTTTAGTGGAAGGTGTAGCAAAAAGGATGAGGGTAGGTAATCACTAGAGCTTTTAGGTAGATCAGAGGTTAAAAATACTGGAAAAACTGTCTAGTCTGATGACAGAGGAAATCACTTCAGCAGCCATAATATTCAAAATAATCATAGTTTAAATGTCATTTAACAAAACACTTCCTGGGATTTTTATAAAACCATCCTCCTTACTGTCATTGTTAAGTTGATCAAAAGAGTTGGACTGTGCAGTAAATGAAATACTCTTCACTTAAGAAGAGCAGAAGACTTGAATTTTCATAAGTAGACTCTTAGAGTTTTCCTTCTGATGTTTCAGCATATTTCCTTTTCTCTAAAGAAGTACAAGAAAGAATAGTGCCTCTAAGATTCACTGTTCGTTTTTTTACCCTTTTAAGTAGATCTCAGTCTTCATATAGGGTGTCAAGTAGCTATGAGACAAAACCTTTACCTCTCCTCGTAGGAGCATTGAACAGGAAATAGAAGCTTAGTATGAAGTATTTTTTATATAAATGATCGGTATAGCTCCAAACTAATTGTTAAAGTGGATGTCAGAGTTTTTTGTGAATGTTGTGAAACATAAGGTTTCTTAATACTGCAAATTGTGATGAGGTGTTGTCAAATAGAATTAATCATGGCGGATGTGTTCACTCAGTGAATGGAATGAAAACCAAGCCTTGGACATGAGGCGTGTGGTCCAGAAGAGCACTGGAGTGTGAGGCAGAAGACCTCCTCCATACCGTCACAAAGTGGAGGGTCATCTCAGTATTCCTTAGTACTGTTGACTTAGTACTATACTGATGCCTATCCCTTAGGCAATAGAAAGCAGTTGTAAATGAGAAAGCCTTTTTGAAGACTTTTGCTACATTTGTGAAAACTAATATTAGATGATTAGAAATTAAAATTGGAAAGTTAGTATTTGGTTAACTCTAAGCTTTATTCGTATATTACCAGTTTTTCACTAATACCCTTTTTTGATTCCAGGACCTATTCAAGGATACCACATTGAATTTGATTGTTCTATCTCCTTGGTCTAACACATTAATTTTCAGGTGCTTTTTAAGTTTTACAGATGTTTGAAAATTAATGTTTCCCGGTATTAGGAAACAGAATATGTGCTGAACAGCACTCAGTCTTTTCTTGTTAACTCAAGGCTGTTATTTTGAAACATGTTTTACTATTCTCTGCCTTCAGGGGTTGTTTACATGTTTCATGGTTTTGCCTTGACCACAAGCCACCTTGCTCTTCTTCTAGTTGGCCTTCGTCAGTGTGTCCTAAGCAAAAAGCCAAACAGCAGTGTGTACTAGAGAAGTTGAAAAAGAGGGAAGAGTCTTGGAGCGTTAATAGAAGGCCTTCTGTTTATTAATGAATTCAGATAAAGAGTATTGAAAGAAGCGAGAGTGATTAGGGGGGTAGTAGAAATGACATGAACAGAGACTTGAGGAATTTTTGCAAGGATTCTGAAGGACTTCCATGCCTTTCCAGTACAGTTTGTTTGCTACTGGCATTCTAGGGCTATAAGAAAGATTGCACGAAAGGACTTCCTGAATGATTGAATATGGGGCCTGGTGAGGAAGGAGGCTTAAAACTAAAGTTTTGTGTCTGCACAACTGGAACAATAAGTGAAAGTGCCATTAAAAAAAAAAAAGACAAAAAAACTTTTTTTTTCCTAGTTATAAAAGTGTAATTATTGTAAACATTTGGTAAGACACAAAGGCAAAAAAATACATTATAAAATCAACTGAGTTTACTCTAGCTATAACCACTGTTGTTTTTATCCGTATACATATTTTATGCATTTCAGTTACTACTGGTATGCAGTTTTGTGACCTTTCTCACCTTAATCCATCATATTTTTCCATAGCATTAAATAGCCTTCAAAAACTTGATTTTTCATGGCTACATCATAGTTCATTGAAAACCAAAAATGATTTAACTATTACCTTTTGGTTGGACATTGAAGTTATTCTGAATCTCATCACTGATATATAGCTTTCGGCCTCCTTATAGAAAAATCTTTATTCACATCTGTATTTATTCTCTTAGGACATTTTCCTAGGGCTGGGATTACTTATCAAATAGGTTTTACACATGTGGCTAAGGAGCCTTTAAAATGTTGTGCTCCTTTCTCCTCCTACTGGTAGTATATAAGTGTGATTGTCCGTCTCACAGTTTTGCCTTCAAGTACTAGAACTGTTGGACTTTAGAAGGGCCAGGAGGGCCGGGGTTTTTTTGAAGATTATTTTGACTTTGTGGAGTGTTTCAGGTGACAATTGAACAGACAAGTACAGTGCTTAGTAAGTAGTACTGGAAGAAGCAGAGTGATAAATGCAAATATATAATGCTACAACTGAAGATTTAGAAACTATGCGTAGTTCATATGAAATAGGATATTTCTAAGCAATAAAGATACAACGTATGTGTAACGATATCTGTGGCATTACATACAGCAAAAAGTGGGGCGCTTTAGCTGAACTTCAGGGAAAGCCCAGGTAATACGGGATGGAAGTGGAGAAAATGATCTTTCAAGGTGAAAGACAGTGCTGGCGATGATATAGAATGCGAGTTTATATTAGTAGCAAGTTATATTTTCTCTAAGGTCTATCTTAAGGAGTATTTGGTTTTGGCTTACTGTATAGCGACTCGTTTTGTAATTTCAAATTTCTGACCCAATCTCAATATTCTGTTCCACTATTATGCCAATAAAACTGTTTTGTGTCACATATATTCTTGATCTTCTAGTGAATCTTTCTTTTTTATATTCTTTTAGATGGTAAGGTATTACTTAAGTCCTTGAATAGCAGTTATAGGCCTCAAACTGTTCAATTCTATTTAAGAGTATTTTATAGCATGACGGTCAGATAGTAACTAGTGATGTTACTGGTGCGTGTCCTAGAGTTAATAATTATATATAATTAATATATTTTGCCATTATGAAGAATTTTCTAAATGCTGAATATGAAGTGAGAGAATTTAATAAATATGTAAGTAAGATTTTAAAATAAGGTTTTACCTGTTTCTGATAGCTCTACTTTGTGTTTATGCTTTTGAATCTGTTTCTGCTTTGTAGCAGAAAGGGAGGGAAATGGCAAGAAAGCATAGAGCCGAAAGAGCAAGGACCTTAAACTGAGATAACAGCATTTTAATTTGTAATGACAAACATTATAGACAAAACTACACATTATGTGAGTAAGAATATTTTTGAGACCTTTCCTCATTTGACCAGTGTTTTGAAAAAAGTACTTATATTCTGCTGGTTATCATCACAGCTTTTTGAGTTGGTGATAGGGAAGCTGTCCAGGAAGGCTGGCATACACCTGGCTGAGCCCAACAGAGCAGCGTTGCCTTAGTAAATTCACTATAATCCAAAGATGGCAATGAGTTTTGGCAAGAAGTTGTTATAGTCTCTTACATCTGTCTACCCAGTAGGAGTAACAGTTACAGAGCCCAGGTAGTTGTGTCAAATCTGAGAATTGGAATATTCTCTCTTGTTTCTGTCATACTCCCATTCTTCTTGCATGTCAGATCTCTTCTTTCCCCCAGTTGTTTTGAATCTCAATTGCACCTAAGAGTTTTTAAACCTAAGCTTGGATCACACCTGTGCTGAGTAAGTTAGAATCTCCTAGGTAGGGCCTAGGAATCCATAATTTTTAAAGCTTCATGCACAGCCAGGGTTTTAGGTGTAGTGGTTTAGATCTGTGGTTTTAGATATAGTAATGCCATCAGTGAACTTAGTTCTTAAGGGGGTGGCTTATTAAAAGTACCTGGAAGATTTCTCCACAGTTTTCTGTCCCTCCCTTTCCCCTTACTACTTGAGTGAACCAATGTTAACTGATGGGAGTATAGCCCATGCCTTCGGTGAGTTAGGACAAAAAACCCCAAAGGATCAATATGTTAAGTACTGTTTTCCTGTACTCTTTTTGATAGATACTTTGCTTATGTAAGTGACATTGCATTTATCCAGTGTTATTTCATATTAATAATTTTGTGTTTGTTCACTATTTGGATATTCTCTAAGAGGGCAGACGTCATATCTGTTATGTTCTTCGCTCTATTTTCAGTATCTAACAATGCCCAGCACATAGTGGGTACTCAGTAAATGTTACAAGAATGAATCATTAACACTAAGTTTTGGGAGTACCTCATTGTTTTATGTCTATAAGCACTACTTATATTATTAAACTTTATAATTGCATTATCCACTGAGGGAAAAGATCTTCTGAAAAGCAAAACATAAGCAGGAAATAGATTGATTGAATTTTGAAAGTCCTTTTCAGGTCAGGGATTCTCTGTGGACATTATTAAGGTTTGAACAAAATTGCAGCTCACCATACAAACATTTCCTGTTTGAAGTATGTGTTTGCATACTTGGCCCTCATATCAAGTGTCAAACCAATACGTATAGAAAAACTAGTAAACAAGCAGGTACTTTTAGAGTCTGCTTAGTTTAAACTTCACAGTAAACTAGAATCTAGGCACATATATCAGCTTGTTAGTTGTATTTTACCCAGTCATAGTCTGTCTTAAAGTATAAGGTGGAAACTAAAACATGAGGTGATCCTGTCAAATGTGTTTGATTTGTGATACAAATTTACAGTATATTGGCAAAAAGGTTAAATTTTGGTTGAGCCCTTAATTTTGCAGTACATAAAGAATGAGGTGAAGGAAGGTACCTAAGAAATTCCAGATAGTTCTAGTCAACATATCTAAAAACTCTTCTTAAATCGATGTTAATTTCAGAATTAGGGACTCTCAGGAGCCAGAATTCTCCAGTTCTAGGATTGAGGATAACAAAATATATCATACAAATTCACTCTGCATATTTAAAATCCTCTATGGTTTAGATTTTCTTCTATAATCATAGTGCTTCAGTGATATAAACTCACTGGGATTTTTCCCCCTTATTTTTTTAAAAAGAAGCTAAAACAAAAACAAACCTTTTTGGACAAGTAAATAATTCAGAATAGAAAAGAATATATAGGGAAAAGTAGGCTCCTTTCTATCCCAAAGCATCAGATCCTTCTTAGAGAAACCACTATTAGCATTTTCTTGTTTGTCTTGTCCGTTCTTATTGCCAGCATACACATGCAGATAGCTTTTGTAGTTTATACTATAATAGAAACGTTGATATCCACTGCTCTGTGCCTTCCTTTTTTTTTTTTTTAATTTAACATATGTTTTGGAGATCTTTCTAGATTACTTTTTTATTTTCCTCATTGCAAGTTGGTATGATCCCTGTATCTTTACCAGGCGAAGTCTTCCCTACTTTTTCTAACATCCTTTTCAAACCCAGCTTCTTCCTGTATCTCTTCGTGTAATTAATCTCTCCTCTGCTTTGCTTCCATATACTTTCTTCGTCCGTCTCTTACACACTTGTTACAGGTCTGCCTTTTCATGGCTTCTGTATGATTCTCTCATCCCAGGTGTCCCTTATCTCACTGTGGCTCATCCCATCTGCAGGACCTTCATTCCCATCTAAGTACCAAGGTTTCACAAATATATATGTACAGCCCAGGCCCCAACTTCTGAGTTGTTGATATATGTCTCCTTGACATACCTATTTCTTGTATATCTCTAAGACATCTTGATCCCAATATGTCCAAAATCTTCTCCTTTTACACCGTCCCTATCTTAGTAAATGGCATCTATATCTATCTCAGTTGTATATTCCAGAAAACTATGAGCTATTCTTATTAGCCCCTTCTCATGTCCCATATTGCAAAAACATAACTTTGGTTGATTTTTACCTCCTAAATCCCTTTCAAATCCATCCTCTTCTGTTTGTCTCTAATACTGCCTTAGTCTAGCCTACCATCTTCACCTGGATTACCACAGTAGTCCACCCACAGCCCCTCTGGTCCTCTTCCAGACCATTCTCCAGATAGCAATCCAAGGAAGCTTTCCAAATGTTAATAATGTATGACATCCCCCCCCCTTAAATTATTTACTGACTTTCTGTTGCTTTTAGGATGAAGCTAAATACCTCTAATATAGCCTGAGAAGGTCCTGCATGGACATTTATTACTATTTCCCTTATCTCCCCCTTATTCTCTGTTCCTGCCACATTGGCCTTATTTCTAGTCCTTGCTACTCCACCTTGGTCCTTATTGCCTCAGGGCATTTGCATAGGCTATTCAGTCTTCCCCAGCTCTTGCCTTTTACTTTCTCCTAGTTAACTCTTATTGGGTGTTTCAAATACCATCTCAAGCATTGCTTCCTTTGTGAAACTTACCGGATCTTCCTAACTTGGTCACATTCCCCTGGCACTGAGCAAGGTATAACCCTCCGTTGTGGCAAATTTTCTGTTTTACTTTTTTTGTGTATGCATTTATATTTGATTAATATTTATATCTCCCACTAGATGGTAATCTCCCTGAAGGCAGTGGCCATTATATCTTTAGTTTCCAGTGTAGGTTCCAGTAGTAGACACTTAAATATTTAGTGAATGAATGAATTTATTTCTATTTTTCCATTGAACCTACTGTGGAAAGTATGCAAAGTACTGTACTTTGCATATTGTAAAAGCTCAGCTACATTTTTCAGATTCAGTGAATTCATATTCCCCACAAGGTACGGTATGGATTAATAAGCAATATATACAATCATTTTTCACCAGACCTCACAGGTCTTATATTTACTGGAAAGAGGTCATTCTGGGGGAGGGGAACAGGAAGATAAGATAATTGTGATCTGCTAGCAGATAGCTAGGTCTATCTTTTTAGTTAGTAGAATTATTTTCTTGTATTGTTTCCTAAGCCATCTCCCTTCTCACATGGTCTTGTATCTCTCCCTGATAAGTCGTGAACTTCCAATTACAACCAAACTAGAGAAATAGGACTGTTTCCAAAACACTCAGGAATAGCACCTGTTTACTTAAAACAAATTGCCTAAAGTTTGGAAAGAAATACAGAGATGTGGTTAAGCTTTTATTCTGTCTAGATAGACTCACTGCGTCTGCCTTCCTTCGACTAGCCAGAAGACTTGGGGGAAGCTTAGCTGCTGTGAGCCTTGGTTTTCTCATCTGTGAAGCTGGGATAGTTACAGTGACCTCTCTTTCATTCTCTTGACATTGTCTTTTACAGAGTAGAAGATTTTAATTTTAACGAAGTCCAGCTTATCAGTTTTTTTCATGGATTGTGTCTTTGCTGTTTTATCTAAAAAAAAAAGTTACTGCCATACCCAAAGTCACATACGTTTTTTCCTATGCTCTTTCTAGGAGTTTTATAATTTTGCATTTTTTAGTAGTTCTGTGATCCATTTTGAGTTAATGTTTGTGAAAGGTGTAAGATCTGTGTCAAAATTTTATTTTTTTACACGAGGATGTCCAGTTGTTCCAGCACCATTTTTTGAGAAGACTGTCTTTATCTTTGCTCCATTCTGTATCCATTGCTCCTTTATCAAAGGTCACTTGACTTTATGTGGGTCTATATCTGGGCTCTCTCTTCTGTTCCACTGATCTGTTTTTCTGTTCTGTTGTCAATACCACACTGATTTGATTACTGTTGCTTTTATACTAAGTCTTGAAGTTGGGTAGTGTCTGACTTGGTTCTCCTTCAGTATTGTGTCAGCTATTCTTTTGCCTCTCTATATAAACTTTATAATCAGGTTGCTAATACCCACAAAATAACTTGGTGGGGTTTTGACTAGGATTGTATTGAACCTATAGATGAAGTTGGGAGGAACCGGCATCTTGACACTTGAGTCGTCTTACCCATGAACATAGAGTATCTCTCCGTGTATATAGTTCTTTTTTTTGTTTTATTTGTATTTTTGATAGATTTTGTATTATTACACAGTGTGTTAAAATTCAGGGAGGGGTTAAAATCAAAATGGCATCTTAATTCAAGCTCTTCCATTATGTAACCCATGCTTCAATAAGAACTTTGTTTTAGTTTTTTTTTTTTTATTTCAGATGCATCCTATACAGTATACATAGGAATATTCATTTTAACACTGTAATGATTTAAAATGGAACACTTACCATTATACCATAGATTTCACAGTTCTGTCAAGTCTTAAGTCGTTAATATGTCCTTTTCTCTTTGAACTTAGTTCAGCTCATTTTAAGATAAGACTTTTTGCCGTAGGGATAAAAAGCATAGAATTTTAGTATAAATCTTTGTATTTAGCTTGGTACGGGACTAAAAGGTTGTGTGTATAAAAGCATTGTTTAAAAAAGTGCTTATTTGTAAAGCGAATCCATTATTAAATTGAGCATTTGGAACCTTGTATTGGGAAACATTCCAGTGCTGGAAAAGGATAGTGTTAATGACCCTTGCAGAAATTGTAATTGCTGAATTACTATTCAAGCAATGAGAAAATGGATTTTGCTAAGATATGAGTACTCATGCTGCTAATGTTTAAAGTTATGTCACTGGTTAACAATAAGAGCAGCTAATAACAGAAAATTTTTAGGTTAAGTTTGTCACTCTATCTAAACTTTCTACCTGCCTTTTTTACTTTTGTTGTTTTGTGTAGAACATATAATAATTTATAGGAAACATGGTATTTAAAAGGAGGGATGAATGTTTGTAGGGCAAAAAAACAGTAGAATAAAAGTACTTCTCATTTTCTTGATAGCATTTAAACCAAAAATTGCCTCCTCAATTATGGAATGTAATAAATTTGATTTTTTTGGCGTTTATGGATATTGAGGTTTCAGTAAACAAAGTTCCTGTTAATTTTATCTGTACTTTCTCATAACTTGACTCAGAACTGGAATAAATTTTACTTTCACTGTATTGGTGAAGTAGATTCAGTAAATGAACCCTTATGAAGGTAAGAAAAGAAAACATTCCGGGGCGCCTGGGTGGCTCAGTGGTTAAGCATCTGCCTTTGGCTCGGGGCGTGATCCCGACATTGTGGGATCGAGCCCTACATCAGGCTCCTTGGCTGGAAGCCTGCTTCTTCCTCTCCCACTCCCCCTGCTTGTGTTCCCTCTCTCACTGGCTGTCTCTCTTTGTCAAATAAATAAATAAAATCTTTTTAAAAAAAGAGAAAAGAAAAGAAAACGTTCCCTTCCCCTTCCTTCCCCCCCCCCCCCAATGAAACTGGCTCTGAGATCTCCCTTTCTTCTTACCTTGGGCAAGTCCCGCACCTCTTCAGTCACTTTGAGTGACTAAAATACTTCCAACCTTCAGGGCATAAAAAGCACAATCCACTGTAAGTTAAAGAGCCCAGTCTGTATGTTATAACCTCTTTGAGCTTACATTCTAGTGAGACAGATGATAAGTACGATAAATAGGTTAATATGTTGGAGAGTGATAAATACTTCGGAGAAAAAAATAGAAAGGAATACATAAAATGTGTGGAGATCCTGTGTGACATTTTTAGATAGAGTGGCCAGGAAGGGCCTCACTGAAAAGGTAACTTAGTCAAGAGCTGCAGAAGATGAGGAACCTGAACCATGTTGCCATCGTGAAGAACAGCCTTCTAGGCAGAGCTATGTCTGTGCGGAAGCCTTGAAGCGGAGGTGTACGTTGGGTGTGGGAGAAACAGGTTGCTACAGCCATTTGAACAAGGAAGAGAGGAACAGACAAGACAAGAAGGATGATGGTAGTGTTGGTGGCAGCAAATCATACAGTGCGTTGTAGGTCTCCTAAGGCTTTGACTTTAACACAGGATAGGAGGGTAAGGCTTTGGAAAGTTTTGACCATAATTGCATGATCTGATTTACTTTCTAACTTTTGCTTTGCTTAATTGTCATTTGCAGATAGAGTACCATGGTGGGAGTGGGGCCAAAGGTGGAAGCAGAGAGGGTATTGTAACTAACCAGGAGAGGTTTTGGTGTTTTGAGTCAAGGTCGAGATGGTAGGAATAAGAAGAAGTAGTAGAATTTTGAGTTTGTTTTGGGGAGGTAATCAACAGAATTTGTCGATGTACTGGATGTGGGATAGTGTTGTCAAAGATGAGGTCTTTGCTTTTGCCCTGAGGAACTAGAAGAATGGAGTTGGCATTAGCTGAAATAGGGAAGATTGTAGGAGGAGTTTAGGAACTTACTTTGGGACATGTTATATACGAGGCACTTTTCAAAATTATTAGGTTCAAAGTATTAGATTTCAAAATAAAGACTGTTTAGTAAGCATTTAGATGTATAGCTCTGGAACTCAGGATACAAAATCTGGGCTGGAGATAGGGTTTTGGGAATTAAGAGCCTACTGATGCTGTTAGAAGTCGTGAAACTGCATGAGATCAGCAAAAGAGTGGTTGTGAGTAGAAAAGAGAAGAGGTCCAAGCACTGAGTGCTGAAGGGCTGGCTATATTGATAGGTTAGGGAGATAAGGAACAGCGCTTGGCGGTTGAGAAGGAAGGACCAGAAAAGTTAGGAGGAAAACCAGTACGTATGTTACTCTAGGAGCAAAACAGAGTTATATCAAGGAGGAAGAGGTGATCAACTGTGACCACTGTTGCTGGGCCAGTCAGAGAAAATGAAGATTGAATCTAGTGGTGGGGTCATTGGTGACCTTTGATGAATGCTGTTTCAGTGTAGTGATGAGGAGTAGAAGCCTGCTAAGAGATCGTTGAGATGGAACTTGGAAGGGGCAGAGTAATAGAGGCTTGTTTTTTATTGAAGATTGGGGAAATGGTATTGTGATATTCTTGTGAACATGATTCACCAAGAGAGGGAAAAACAAATGATCTAGGATGGCACCTGGAACTGCTTGTGTAAAAGAAAGAGAATTGCAGAATAGTGCAAAAGTATGAATAGCACCTGTCCTGAGATTGTTAACATTTATCACTCATTTTCTACTCAGCTGTGAAGCCTCAGTGGCAGGTCCGGTGCTAGTGGGTAAAATGCTTTGCTTGAATTTGAGTGGAGTCCTCTCTTGCATCCAACATCTCACCCCCCACCCCCCACCACCAAGAATGTCTTGATTTGCAGATGGCACCTTTGTGAGAAGGAAAAGGGCACCCTATTCCAAACAAGGCACCAAAACAAGGGCTGGATTTTAGCCCTCACTCACTTTAGCCTCAGTATTCTTGGAACAGTAAAGGAATCATACTACCATACGCTTCGGCCTTGCTCAGTCTCCCCTAGGACAACAAGGAAAGTCACATTTAGTATTTGCTATAATAAACATATCCTTTGTCCTGTGGCAAAACAGCATAAGTGAGAAGAAAGCACAGTACGAATTTGGTGTAGGAATCCCGGTTCTGCCAACTGACAGGGGATTTAAGATGCATCATTTACTTTCTGTGCCTTGGTTTTTTCAAGTGTAAAGGGTGGTGGGGGGGTTGGCTTCAACCAGATTCTTTTCAGTCTGAAATTCTGTGATTCATTAAAATACAGTAATCCCCAACTTAACTTCTGTGTATCCACTGAAGCATAGCATAGTTCTGCTAAGAACTGAGAAACATCACTGAGGAAGTTTGTTTTTGAGTTTTTATTTTGTTTTGTTTTGTTTGGATAACAGCACCCCTTAGGTTCATATACGAATAAGTATTAACAGATTTGGAGATTAAATTAGATGTAGCAGCACTGAAATTAATAAGAGGAAATATAGCAAACCATTGAGGGCAATACCGATTAGTTCACAGACTTTGTCCAAGTTCTGTCTGAGTCATTTTGTGGCTATGAGACATATGGAAAGTTATTTAACTCTCTGAACCTTTGTTTCCTTATCTGAAAATAGGAATGTACTAATAGTACCTACTTCATAGATTCGTAAGGAGAATTAAATGAGTTGTGCACTATGATGCTTTGAACAATGCCTGGCTTGTAATAAGGATGGAATTAACCTTAACTAAGGTTGTTATTATTATTACCACCACCACCACAGTGTGACATGTATAGTTTAGAAATATTTTAGTAAAACAGCCATACCATAGAAGTCTTTGACACTATCATTTAATTGTATCATGATTACCTTAAGCCACCAGCAGAAAAATTAACTTGGAAAAGAAAATGCTCTTGAATCAGGTTAAACCTTTTTTGTTTGTTTACCAAATTAGTACTAATTTTATGTTTTTAGTTAAAATAAAAATTCACTTAGGAAATATACCAGATTCTCAAATGATGACAGAACAGTGAACCATTATTGTAATGAGTTTCAGTTGCTATGTATATTTGAAGCATATAAAACAGTATTTATTTTAAAAAATGTTTTTCCCTAAATAGGTCAAAATAGTAAGATTTTTTTGTTCATGTACCTGCCTTAAAAAGGTATTTAAAACATGCTGCAAACATTTTGATTATACCATCAAGATTTCTACACCCTTTCCTATTTTCTCAGAGCACACATTTGATTATTGATAGCATTACTTACCTGATGTTTATAACTCACAGTTTGTTTTATAGAATTAATAAGATACAGTTAAATTATTTTAACTATACTTGAAAATCCTATTGTGATTAATGTGGGTGATTTATCAATGCTGGTTTACCCTTATTTTAAAACAAACATGCAGATCATTTCTTTTTTTTTTTTAAAGATTTTATTTATTTATTTGACAGAGATAGAGACAGCCAGCGAGAGAGGGAACACGCAGGGGGAGTGGGAGAGGAAGAAGCAGGCTCATAGCAGAGGAGCCTGATGTGGGGCTCGATCCCGTAATGCCGGGATCACGCCCTGAGCCGAAGGCAGACGCTTAACCGCTGTGCCACCCAGGCGCCCCCATGCAAATCATTTCTATACTAGTGGTCACTTTTAAAGAAGAAATGCTATATATGTATTATTCATTAGTTCAGAAAGTCAAGATAATTTANCATGCAAATCATTTCTAAACTAGTGGTCACTTTTAAAGAAGAAATGGCTATATATGTATTATTCATTAGTTCAGAAAGTCAAGATAATTTATGATGGTAAAGGTTAGGGAAAATGGAAGTCTGTAGATAAATTGGAAGAGAATTTAAGGAGTATTGGATGTGCCTTACCAGCAAATAGTTGTGAGGCTAGATTTTATTTGAATTATCTCTCTCATTTCGAATTTTATAAATGAAACGATGTATTGTTGAGCACAATGCAATGTGCCTGGGACTTAATAGCACCTAGCATTCAGACTTTGGTTTCTAACATTCCCTAAATGTGAGACTAAAAGGAACCAGGGCTCCTTGAAGAAATGGCTGATTCCAAAGATGGGATCCTGGAACATCTAGTTATGTCAGAAAGTAAGGAAGTACTCATAAAATTACAGCAACCTATCCCAAGAGTAGAGGAGCCGTTGTGAAGAGGCTCCCACTGGCCAAATTAGGCATCAAAACAATTAAAGGCAGTAGTGAATTATATAAATCATTAAAAAAAAAAAAGAATCCATGAGACCACACCACTAATACACAGATTCATACAAACAGGGAAAGAGAGGGATCAAGGGCTAGCTGGTAAATGTGGAGGAAATGCTGAAGTTGGAAAATCAGGATTTTATCACCATCACAGTACAGTTCATTTAATTTAGCCAAGAATCACAATTGGATGTTAAATCTAGGGGAGAAATTTTGATGAAGCGCAGAATATTTGCATGGTGTTAAAAGTGTCTATCCAAAGGTTATTTATTGGTCGCAGGGAAACGATAATAAGTAAACAGTAGGAAAATCAGACAGCACTTGATCTAGGTGATGAAAATTAACATGACCAATTAGGGATAGGTGAATGAATACCTTGGTACCTGAGAACACATCCCTTATGTACTATTTTGGTTGGAATGCACTGTCTGCATCTAATTATGAGGAAACATCAGATAACTCTAAAAAGATGAGCATTCTATTAAAAGGAGGAGGTGATGGGGAGGAAGATGACTGTATTCTTCAAAAATGTTAATGTTATAAAAAGTCAAAGGTGGAAAGATTCTGTATTAAAGGAAGTGAATGACATGGAACATACAGATGATCACAAGAGTAGATTCTGTATGTGGATGAAAACTGAATTTTTAAAAAGGCATTACTGGGTCAGTTGACAACATTATTTTGCAGATTATAGGTTAAAGTGTTTTATTGATATATTTACTGAAATAGTAGCTGTATTGTGATTGTATTGGAGGTTAATTTAGGAAATGTGCACACTTAAGTATTTATGGGGAAAGGGCCAGTTGTATTCCACTTACTCTCACATGGCTCAAAAAGCACCGTGGGTGTCGGGGTGTGTGTGTGTGTGTGTATACATACAGACATACATAGAGAGAATGTGTGGGAGGGAGGGAGAAGATGAAAAAGTTAATGGGTCGACATGCTAACAGGGAGTCTGGGTAAGATTATACTGGTGTTCTTTTTTCTTGCAGTTTTTCTGTAAATTTGAAATACTTGCAGATAATTTTATACATATATGTATGCACACATTGGGGCTTATTTCTTTTTATTTATCTCATTGCTCTAGGTTGCTAATTTACCCATAATACTTAATTGGTTTAAGATGTTAACATTCATTGCTTACAGATACACACATTGATTTTTAATTTCTTTTAAATAGTGCTGGGCCTAAAGGAGATAACATTTATGAATGGAGATCGACTATACTTGGTCCACCAGGTTCTGTATATGAAGGTGGTGTGTTTTTTCTGGATATCACTTTTTCATCTGATTATCCATTTAAGCCACCAAAGGTAAGAACCTAGAAGTCCATTCTTTAATATTTATCCTTCTCCAGAATTCTAGAGGTTAAATGTGTATTGATGTAATCATTTTATTTCATTGTTTTTCATGAATTGATACGGAAGCTCTCATGTAACCAAGAATTTTAAAACTGAAAGAAATTGATTTCTGCCTTATACAAATAACTTTGTAATCAGCAGAAAGGATTTGTTAATTGTAAATAAAAGTATGCCACTTTGCATACCAATAAAGCAGATACATTTTAGATTTATGTTATAAGAGAAAATATCCTATGGACCTTCCTTGAGAAACATATTGGAGTAAAAAGTAAACCCTGACAACTTACAGAAATAAGAATTTTGTGCTCAATACCTTACCTTTATAGATCAGCAAAAACTAGAAAACCATAGCAAAGAAGAGGGAAGCTACTGATAATACTTAATCAGCTTACTTTGTGCCCTCTGTAGATATGAAGTAGTAATGGGAATGAGGGTGGCTGGGTGGTTTATGCCTCAGTTGGCTCTCAGTATGAACTAGATGGATTAACAGAAGGGTTGAGTTGTACCTTGTAATGATTGGCAATTATTTTTCAAGTCTTAAACATAACAATTACCTGGATAGTTTCCTCCTCTCACTTCTCATTATAAAGTGGTCAGGCCAACAGGTAAAAACCACCAGTATTAAGCTTGAATATAATTATAGTGTAGTTACAGAGACTTCTGACATGTCAGGGGAAAGGTATGTTGTTATCAAGTCTTTAACTATGATGAAATGTTTCTCCTTTCAACGTAGTTCCTTATGTTCCCTACACTATTTAAAATACATGTAGCAATTTAATGCCTGCGTGGCAGTTTAATGCCTGCGTTCACTTGCATGCTTGGGTTGAGGGGTGGTGGGGAGTGTAAAAATTAAGGGTTTTTTTTTGTTTCTTTTGTTTTAGACCTAGGATTATTTCTCCCATTCTCTAGTAAGATAACAACAGTTCCACCTAGTGGTATCTACCTCAAAGTACAGACACCAAGGTTCCCTATCATCTAGAGGTATTTTGCTATCAACTAGAGTTATCAGTGTTTTGAGTACTATACTATGTGATCCCATCAGAATTTAAGATCTTTAAACAATTGTCTCATTGAATACTTTCATGTATTGTAGGATATATCTTGCTAGTTCAAATAAAGAAACAAAGCCCTCATGTTAATAATACTACAAATTGTATTCACATTCAAAATGACACATGTTAAGTGCTGGTATATTACTAACTGCTCAATTTGCAGTCATTGGTTAAGTTTCCTGTATTATAGAAAACAAAATCATAGGAAAATAGTTCATGGCTGTCTTTGATAAATAGTGATACTTATTTCTAGATGCCTCATTTTTCTTGAAATTTGTTTTAATGTGGTAGCAAAATTTGAAAAAGTTTGCAAGATTTATTTTTTACAAAATTATTTTTGTGAGGGAAGATTTGCTAAAGAAAAAGACTTCTATTTCTCTTGGCATCTTTTAATGTAAAATAGAAATTGACTAACAAAGGTTTCAAACTGTAGTTCTGTCTATGATTTATCAGTTGTTTTGGTTAATATAGTGGTTATGTTTTAATTTAGCATTTAATCTTTTTGCTGAAGTCTCAGTATTTTAATTTTCTAACCCTTCCATGTTGAATCATTCCTCTTGCCTAAGATGTCTGACACAGTATTAAGAAGCACTGTCCAGATCTGTGGTTGAACAAGTGAAAAAGAAAAAATACTTCTGTTCTTGTCTTGGTGTTAGGTACAATTATTTCTATACAGTTCTGCTTATTTTTGAAGTTCAGATAAGGTGTTGAACTTCTTGAGGAATAATAAAAATTAAATTCTCTTCTTCACCAATTATTAATAGCTGAAAGGATTCAAAATATTTTTTTAAAAATATATTTCTTTGAGAGAGAGAGAGAGTACGCACGTGCCACGAGTGAGCAGGGGGAGCGGGAGAAGCTGACTCCCTGCTAAGCAGGGAGCCTGATGTGGGGCTCGATCCCAGGACCCTGGGATCATGATCTGAGCCAAAGGCAGGCGCTTAACCAACCGAGCCACCTAGGCTCCCCAAAAGGATTCAAATTATTGATTGTGTTGTGTTTATAAACCACACGTCTGTTGAGTATGTCAGCTGTCGGTGATCTAAACATATATTAATGCCATACTGTAGAGCAGAAGTGTCTGACAGAAATCTAATGCAAGCTACATGTGTAATTTTAAATTTTCTATGAGCTACATTAAAAAGGGTAGAAAAAGACAGTAAAATTAATTTTAATAACATCTAATACATCCAAAATATTGTCCTTTGAACATGAAATCAATGTAAGAGTATTATTAATGTGATGTTTTACATTCTCTTGTTGGTACTGTATCTTTGCAATCTGGTATGTATGTGCACTTCTAGCTGATCTCACTTCAACTAGCCGTATTTTAAGAGCTATAAAGCTGGTGTGTGCACTACGACACAGAGGTTCTGGAGGTGCAGTCCTTCCTTTTTCCTCCCCTGCTAGACCACTGGTTTCTTTCTTGTTTTTAATTATGCATCCTTATCAGAAATATACTTTGGGGGGCTTTTGATGTTTTCTTTCTAGATCCCACCTGGGAGACCCTACAGTTACACTGCTAGTCCAAGAGATCAGGAGCTGTTTTGTTTCTTTTTTTCTCTCCTACTCCAAATTAAGAATTAGCCACCCAGTTAGTATTTGTGATTGTTTTGAAACTTGCCAGTGTTTGTTCCTATGATTTATCCTCTTTTTTTCATATATCTTAGAGATATATTAGCTTCCTTTTATTCATTACCTTAAGACCTTACTCATTTCATTTTACTGTCTTAGTCTAACAAGACACTGAACTAGTAGCAGATGTGAAAGTCGGAGAAATAGACTAGTGATTTCATAACTTTCCTCTAAATCTTGTCCAGTATTTTCTGATACATGACAGGACATTAGCTGAGTTGATACTGATCTTTTCTACTAAGAAACTAATGTAACTTTTGTTTTATGGTAAAAAGTTCCTTCTTGCCTTTGGCACTAAAACACTTCTCTCTCACCTGTTTTAAACAGAGCTGTATGTGCACATGTGTGCACGTCTATATGGTATATGTGGTCATACGTACATAGAATTATTGTATCATTCAGTTAGAGCAAACCAGCCAAATCAGCTGCTCACTTTGGTGTAAAATTAATGTAGTTCCTAATCTGCTGGTTAAAAAAATTTCAGCTGAATTGAATAAAACCATTTACTTTTTTTTTTTTTTTTGAACTAGGCTCCACACTCAATATAGGGCTTGAACTCACTACTCTGAGTGAGATCAAGACCTGAGCTGAGATCGAGCCAGATGCTTAACCCACTGAGCCACCCAGGCGCCCCAAATAAAATTATTTACTTTTTTTTTTTTTAAGATTTTATTTATTAAAGAGAGAGAGAGAGTGAAAGAGAGCACAAGAGGAAAGAGGGTCAGAGGGAGAAGCAGACTCCCCGCTGAGCAGGGAGCCTGATGACTCGATCCTGGGACTCCAGGGTCATGACCTGAGCCAAAGGCAGTTGCTCAAATCAACTGAGCCACCCAGATGCCCAAATCATTTACTTTTGATATTACTTAAACCTAGTATTTAATTAGCTCGTCAGTTATTTTCTATTTAGTATCTATGATGTGTTACCCTTCACTTTTGCTGGTGAGAGTTTTAGTTGGTAATAAAGCATTCATTTTCTTTGTTTTTAATGGAACTGCCCTTAGGTTACTTTCCGTACCAGAATCTATCACTGCAACATCAACAGTCAGGGAGTCATCTGTCTGGACATCCTTAAAGACAACTGGAGTCCTGCTTTGACTATTTCAAAGGTTTTGCTGTCGATTTGTTCTCTTTTGACAGATTGCAACCCTGGTAAGCAAACCTTTATTATCACACACAGTGGGGCTACAGAAACCAGTGTGTTCTTGGTTGCCTTGACTGTGGATTTGAGAAAGTAAATGTTATTGGTGGAAAGATGACCATAAATCATTTTGCAAGGAAATTATCAAAGCTATTTCATTTAGAATAGACCAAAAGTTTCACAGTAACTTTCTTTAGTTTATTAAGGGCATGCTACCTATAATTATTTTCTTTCTGTCGTTGATGGACTTTTTTCTGAATTATGTAGCGGTGCAAACCATGTCTGACAGGAAAGCCATTGCAGGCACCAGTGCCTCCTTTTCTTGTTCCTTCCATGCTGCCATGTGCTCTAAAGCAACCGCTTAGCAATGGAGGGCTTCTTGTTCTCCCTTCTTTCGTGGATTATAGTTGGGTATTTTAGAAGTAGTGATAGTGGATATTAAAGTGATAGTTGATGAGTTGGACTAGATTATGATTATATTAGCTCAGATATAAAGTCATTAATAGCATAGTTCCTAACATTTTTAAGAAATGCTTAGTTGCCACATATTAACACGTGTAGTTGATTTGAAAAAGTGACACGTAGGCCTGGGATTTTGCATATGTTATCTTACTAAGTGGTTATTTTTTAAAGAAGTTGAATTATTTTTTCTACGTATTGGACTAATCACCAAAGGCTTTTACTTTTGTTGTAAGCCCAGCAGCTATACCTATGCCCAAGAGAATTAAAAAGGGTGAGGCAGCTCTAAATGAACTGATAGGGAAAGCTCTCCAAGATAGAGTAAGTGAAAGAACCAGGCACTGAAGGAAAGTACATATGCATAATAATATTTTAAATGCTTCTGAATGTACATAATATCTAGATAGAAATGCTTTAAACTGTATTGTAAGATTTGAGTTTTTATTTAAAACTTATATTTTTAAACATCCAGAAGAAGGTAGAAATACAATCACCAAGCACACTTTCATTGCTGAATAAAATGCCAAGAGTAGTAGTATTAAAAAATCAAATTTATTAACTCAACATGTATTTTTTAAAGGGCTTTTTAAATTTGAATATTAAAATACACAGATGATTATATTATTTGAAGCATTTTAATCTTGAAAATTTAGCCACTGTATATCAAGGTGCTGCTGAAAAATTGGTGTTTCAATTTAATAGACTATTAAAACCAACTTTAAGACACCGTATAATATCTCTTAATGTTCTTTCTACTTTTCCAGCGGATCCTCTGGTTGGAAGCATAGCCACTCAGTATTTGACCAACAGAGCAGAACATGACAGGATAGCCAGACAGTGGACCAAGAGATACGCCACATAATTCACAGAATTTGTATGCGGTGTGAAGGAGCAGAAGGCCCCTTCCCACTGTGCTGCAAATCTTTATAGCCTTTACAATACGGACTTCTGTGTATATGTTATACTGATTCTACTCTCTGCTTTTATCCTTTGGAGACTGGGAGACTCCCCAAAAAGGTAAATGCTATCAAGAGTAGAACTTTGTAGCTGTAGATTAGTTATGTTTAAAACGCCTACTTGCAAGTCTTGCTTCTTTGGGATATCAAAATGTATTTTGTGATGTACTAAGGATACTGGTCCTGAAGTCTACCAAATATTATAGTGCATTTTAGCCTAATTCATTATCTGTATGAAGTTATAAAAGTAGCTGTAGATGACTAGGAATTATGTCATTTGTATTAAACCCAGATCTATTTCTGAGTATGTGGTTCATGCTGTTGTGAAAAATGTTTTACCTTTTACCTTTGTCAGTTTGTAATGAGAGGATTTCCTTTTACCCTTTGTAGCTCAGAGAGCACCTGATGTATCATCTCAAACACAATAAACATGCTCCTGAAGCCATAGTTTCCTGTCGTAATATTTTAAGTCAGTCTTGTTAGAAGGTGTGTCTGAGATGATTGTTGGTGAAATAAAAATGCGGACATGAAGATTGACTACTAAGGACCAGTACAAATAAATGAATTGTTAAATTGAAAACATTTGAAATCTTGTTAAATGCGTAGAGTTTTTTTTCCCTTGAAGTACTAATGAGAGAATATAATGAGCTTAAATATGTAAAACTGGATTTTAAATCATTGATCTCAAAACACATAAAGCTCTACTTCGAAAAGATGATATTTGAGCAAAAGATACTATGAAATTTTGACTCGCTTAGGAATCTGGTATTAACTTAACGGAACATTTTGTTTCCCAGCTGGTGATTTCCATCCACCATTGGACAGTGCTGTCAAATATTGGGTAGTGCTTCTGTGTTGTTGGTACATTTTTTACTTCTAATCCTGGTTGTGAATTTTCACGGTGTATGGTGTGTATTACCGTTATTATCATGACATTTAGCCAGCAGATAAGCTAGAGGCAGAGTTGAACACAGAAACCATTGTCTGGCCTGAAAGCGGAATGGAACTCTGAACTGGTGTGTAGATGTGGCATTTATATCTCATTTGAAAAAATAACTAAATTGTAAGGGTTTTACAGTTTATATAAATTCCTTCTTTTTGGTTACAATGATCAAATATTAGATTTCTTACAGGAGTTAGAATTACTTTGCAATATTCAGGTTTGGTAAACAGTATAAATGTGCTTAATTTTTTTTCTATGACTATGATAATTATTGAAGTAATTCTCCGGTCCTGTAGCAGAGGTTGTGCAATGTGGGGCAAATGTCTTCTCCAGTCCTAAATGTGGAGCTTAGAGTACCATCTTAAAATTTATAGAGTGGAGTTATTAGCATAAAAATATGTTGCTTCAAGCTAATAAAGTAAAACATTTATAGTTGCATATACCCTCACTAAGAGTAGTGGGCCTCCTACTTGAGTCTTTGTCAACAGAAGTCTTAAATCAGGGTAAAAATAAAGTTATATTTATATGTGTATTTTTCACTCCCTCCACTGCACCCCATCTCTCCATATCACAAAGGAACACTAAGCAAGTAGGTACTGTTTTGAAGAATTCAGGCTTAGGTCTGTGAAAACCTCTGAGCCATGACTATTTTAGGTGGTAATAATCGATAATGGTGTTCAAGTCAGTGTGATGAGAGTGGGGACCTTTTATGTAAACTGTAAGGATTTCTGCGGTGGTGAGCTGCAGAAGGTGGTTTTTTCCCCACTTCCAGTGTCGTATATTCTGCATCCTAGAGTAATGAACCTCTCTCCTGATGCCAGAAAAGCTTTCATCATAATGAATATTAGGATGTTTGGGATGCTATCGTTAGACTTCCTTTATTTGTTATCCCTCTAATTACTACCACCAGCCTTTTGGTACTTACAGGCTATATACCCCATACTCACTTGGGACAGAGAAGAGGGAACTGGTTACTTAAAAATGTTTGTGGCTCTTTCACAAACTACCTTTGTGGCCTTGAATAAGACACTTTAAGTTCTTTGAGTTTTAGTTTATTCATATATGAAACAAAAGTTGAATTTGATTATCTCCCTATTCTCAGCCCTCAAACTCAGTAGTTCATATTCTATAACGTTATTGTTATCCTTGTTCTGCTTTCTCTTTCAGGAAACAGGCTAAAATTTCAAATCGACTGAAAAATAACAGTTGTCATTTGTTTTCTTACTATTAGGTTTTCTTAAAATCCTGGATTTTTTTTTTTTACCCTGTTTCCTATTTCTGAAAAACTGTAAGTCCACTTTTCAGTTGCATAGGTATTTATCTATGTATACTACAAATAGGGTGGGTTTTTTCCCCACCATGAAACTTTGCTTTGGATGTAAATTATAATATTTCAGAACCCGGATTTTTTTCTTATCCATTAAGAACAAGTTTTACAAGTGAAAGTCCAAATGTAACTTTATAAGTGTTAAAGAGTAGTCATGGCCTTGTGCATCGCATTGAGCCTGTGTGCTGGAATTCTGGTCACGTGCCCTCAGAGGAGCCCTCTGGTGTGCCGCTGCATGCCAGCCACTGCTTAGCTACTGAATATCCCCTGCAGAACTTTAGGAGAGGAGACACTCCAACCATCTTTGGTTGACAGAGTGAAACTGATGCATAGACGGGTTCAGTAACTTGCCCAGATTACACAGCCAGTATGATGGGGAAGTACAGTCTCCATTCTTCACCTAGTTGTGGTTTGTAACATCACAGTTAATATTGACTGTATCTATGTAACAGCAGATATGCATAGATTGATAACTTCTGATAATGATTTGCTAGGATAAAGTACAATTTGCATTTTAGTAAATTCTTATTTTAAAGTCTCAAATGTAACTTTGCAAAATAAGGCTTTATTAATTAATTCCAATGAATATGAGATATGTTTATCTTCTGTCTTAGATATTTGTCATAGGAATACTTTTAACATCACTAATTTCCCCTTATTAATTGAGAAAGTGACATAAATGATGTTATCTTAAATTTTTTTAGTTATACATCATATAACCACATCAGGAAATTCATATTGATAAATAGGTATCAAACATGTAATGATTACCTTTTACAAATTAACAAGATGTATTAATTATCTAGACGTTGCTTTTTTTTTTAAGCAGGAAATCTTAAATAATCACATGGATAAAATTGTGTAGGCATTTGCGGTTTGGATTGACCCTAAAAGTTCTAATAAGAACTTTGAGGTGTTCGACTTAAAGTCAGCCCACTGATTTATCAGTCCAAACGTATTATAACAATATAAGAGTGACTGTGTTGTAAAATTTAAGTCAGTTTCAGTCCTGTGACTTCGTATATTAACTTGTGTTGTAGTTATGTTAATGCAGTGCGTTAACACATTTTCACTTGACATTTATATTGTGGTCTTTGGACAGAATTATGGCATGATATGAAAACATTATTTTTATAAAACCAATGCAGATTATTTTAAGAGGCTGAGATAATGAGTCTACAATGATTACATTATCCACATATTTCAGTTAGTGTTCTTTTTTTTGGATGAGTAGAATATATGAATAAGTAGATTTGTTTCATGTCTAAATAAATTACTAGGTTTTTTCCAAGTAATTCCCAAATAATAAAAAATAATTCATAAATACATTTTGATATATAGGCATTATTTGAAACATCAATTTTTTGTGACTAATTTGTCAACTTTTTTTTGGTAAAGTTCTTCAGTGATTTACATAGGCCTTTCAAGCTGGTTATAAAATGAATTTCTAAAAAACAGGATTTCTGAGACTGGTTTGTAAACCAGATTGCCAGCAGTGATGGGTAGTGTTAAAGCCTTGTCAGACAGAACCAACCTTGTTAATTAGAGATGAGAAGTGATCCTCGAAGGTGGATGCGTATTACCACCTAACTCACTTTCCTCTTTCTCTCCCTGATGCCCTCGGTAAACTCATGAGCCCTTCTCTGAAGGGGATGGCCTCCGTTTTGAGCAGGGTCTCTTGTTTCAGTTTGCCCTCTGTTGGGCTCGCAGTTACTTGTGGCTCCAGGTGCGCATGTGACAGGAAGCCCCAGGTGATTTTTAAGTGTTATAAGACGAAACATTCAGAAGCGAAATTTGAAAATTAAAAAAAATTAGCAAGAGACTACCCAGATTTAGGCGCCTGGACAGTGTAAACATCCTTGGACAGTATTTATGGTTAATTTAGTTGTATATGAGAAAGAGGGATTTAACTCTGATTAGGCAACAGAGCTCTGGGTCCTAACCCTGGATATATTCGGAAGTAAACAGAACTGTGGCATAGCAAAGGAATTGGTCAACAAATCTAGGTATTACCAATGAGTATATTTGGAGATATTTAAATTTACTTTAAGTCTTCCACAGCTATAGGTTACCTTGTTGAAATCCAGTAAGGCTAAAGCCGATTATGCCAGTCTACCCAAGACACAACATTAAAAGTAGTTTTTCCCCTAAATCCTCCAATCCCTCAAGTTTATCTCAAGTCCAGATCCTTCCGTGAAAACTTTCCATTTTACTATCATGTACTTTTTGTCTCTCTCTCTCAGACACCATGTGCACAAACATCAGATATAATAAAAAGAATTTAAGCATGGGCATATATCCCAAGTGCCAGCAACGAGCCAGGTGCCTTCCTCGGCAAGAATCCCTTTTTCTTTTTCTTTGTTTTTTTCTGTTGGAGGGGGTGGAGGTTGGTTAGGCTCTAGAACGCCTTAACTGACCTCCACTTCGTTCTACACATTTTAGTGCTTGCTAATTGAAGATCCTTTCGGGCACTGTGATGCATACAGAGATGCATACATTGTCACATCCTTAAATAGTTTATCATTTTCCTGTCCAGATAAGATTTTTCCCTCATCTTAGCAGAGGAGAACACGTATTTGCTAATGTGTATCCATTTTCTGTTGAATGAGAAATTGAACAGATGTCCCTGCTGATTTAGTTATGAAAATATTAGTATAATAATTTGGTTAAGTTTTACCCAATCTATATGATATTAAACATACTTAATACTATTTGATGCTTTTAAAATAATTACTGTCTTTCAAACTACTGTTAGGTACCTAGTGTCTGTAGAATGCATTTTGGCATTTTATTACCTTCAGTTTAATACCTTACACATATTTCTGGATAGTGAGCTTTTAGAGGATTGTATCTCTACTTGTCTCCGTATCACAGCGTAATATATAACATGATATATGTTTGCTGAATGAATTAATATTATGTCGTAGGTGTAAGTTTTCCAGCAGGTTATCCAGAGACCATGTGAAGCAAATCAGTCGTGTCTTCTTTAATTCCTTATCATACTGATTCAGTGCTTAATATGTAGTAAGTGTTGGATATAGTCCTGTTAACTTGAAATATCTGAGGTAGCAGTGGGTTGTTCACCTGACCTTCTTGATGTCTACTTGTTTAAAATGGAGAATAGCTTAATCTTGTAATTTTTAAAGTCCTTAAATATACCAAAATGCATATTGTCCTACAGAGTTTACATAATTTTCCTTTGTCATTACTCTCTTCTTGAGCTGATATATTTCTCCTATTTTATTTTGTATAAAGAAAAAAAACACAAAGGAATACACGTATCTGCTTACAGTAGTCTTTTAGGAAAATCTAATAGGAAAATGAAAAGTTATGGCCTCTGAAAAAATTTCTGGTAAGAGAAATATTTCAGGGAAAAGTGGAGTAAGGAACTAGTGTACTATATAGTAGTATGAAGGGCATTCCTTGAGGAGTGTTGAAAGTTGGTTATTGAAATATTATTTGTCTTCTCATTTATCTTTCTTCCCCACGACTAGCTTCTGTGAGAAAGGGGATAAGGTAAAGAATCAAAGAGGCTATTTTTTTTCTTTATTGCCCCATGTTATTGAGTGACATGTAACATCAGTAGGTATAATTGAAAGGTGAGTGGGTATAAGCTCGCCAATTCCAGAAATGTAATTCCAGCAATTACTCGCTGTAACATGTAACATCCACCTCAGACCAAGAGGGGAGAAAGGTAAACCTGTGGAGAAAAGGGTTACTGAGAGGCTTTGGCACCAAGAGAAGTCCTGACAATTATGAGGCCACAGGTATAAGGAAAATTAGATTCCTTAGTAGCTGAAATTCAGTGTTTTGACAAGTCTTCATATAAACATTTCATGTTTTCGTCTACAAAGTGATGAAGAAAAGTAATTAGGAACATGAGGGAATAAAGTGCTACGTCAGGTTATCACTGGCATCCCTTACCTGATTCCTTTATCATGTTTTTAGAGCACTTTCCTTCTCTGCTAAACTCTGGCCACTCAACTCCCAAATGGTAAAAGTCATTTAAAATATACATGTGAGATAATATATATTTTTTTTTTATGATTTATTTATTTATTTTCGGGAGAGGGGGATTGAGAGAGAGTGGGGGAAGGGACAGAAGGAGAGGGAGTCTTAATCAGACTCCACATTGAGCCTGGAGCCTGACATGGGGCTCGATCCCAGGACCCTGAGATCAGGACCCGAGCCGAAACCAAGTCAGATGCTCAACCAACTGAGCCACCCAGGTGCCCCAAGATGATGTTCTTTTTAATGACACATTTTATTTGTGTTTGTGTGTCATCTTTCTTGATCATGAGCCCCTAGAAATCAAGGATCCAATTCATTTCACTTAGTCAATAAGTTATTAGTTATATACTTTCCTAAATATTGTCGTAGATGCTTAGGAATAGCAGTGAGCAAAGCACTTGAAAATCCTTGTCTTTATGGTGTTTACTTGCCATTGCAAGGAAACAGACAAAATTTTTAAAAAGTAAAAAAAAAAAAATGTGTGTATTAGATGGTAACTGCTGTGGAGAAAACTAAAGCAGGGAAGGAAAAGAGGCACGGTGTGCTGAGCAGGAGGAAGGGAGGGGAGGTTGTGTTGTGGTTATAAAATGGGTGGTTGGAGAAGATCTGACCAAAAAAGGTGAGTCAGGAGCTGAAGATGGGGAGAGTGAAGCCACATGGGGAAAGAGTATTCCAGGCAAAGGGAATAGCAAATGAAAAACCCAGTGGTGAGAGCATGCCCAGTGCGTGCAAAAACCAGCAAGGGCTGGGGACAGTGGAGAAGAGAGCAAGTAGGCAGAGTGGAAGCAAGGTCAGGACTAGGACAGCTGGACAGATCCCGTAGGGCCTAGTCGTCCATTGTAGGGAGCCGGGTAGGAATCTGAGTAAGACAGGAAGCCACTGGCAGGTTTTTTAGCCAGAGTGATAGGATATGACGTGTATTATTAGAATCTCTGATTACTGTTAGGGAAGAGAATTGGTGGAGGGGAAGTTGGGGGAGGGAGCAGGGTAAGAGATCGTGATGACTTCTACCTGGGTAACAGTAGTAGGTGCTAGTAATAGTAGGTGTGAGAAATGATGAGATGCTGGTTGAAGGTGGGGCTAACAAGACTGATGATGCATTTAACTAACTATGTGGTGTGGGAAAGGAATTGGTTTGGCACTGGCACAAATTAGAAGGCTGGAGTTGCAGTTAACTAAAATGAGGAACTTGGAGGTGGAGCAGGGTTGGGGAAAATTGAGAGCTCAGTTTTTGACAGGTGAAGTTTGAAATGCCTATTGAGTATGCAATAGAGGTGTCAGAGCCGTAGATATGCAAATCTGGAATTCAGGAGTACTTCTGGGCCAGGGTGTACATGTGGGATTCCTGCGTGCAGAGGCGATACAGCTATGAGACTGTATGAGGTCATCGAGGAAATGAGGGCTGCTAGAGAAGAAAGAAGTGTGGGCACTCCAACGTTAAGAAGCCAGGAACCCAGGAGGGAGCAGGAACCTGAGAAATAAGAGGAAAACCCCAGGAGCCTATGAGTTCCTGGAAAGGAAGTGAGGAGTTTCGTGGAGGAGGTGGGAGTGATCTGGATCCAGTGCAGCCGATAAGTCAAATAAGAGGAGGACTGAAGTGTCCACTGACGGCTGGTGGACATTAGTGACTTTTATTAGCAGTTCTGTTGGAGTGGTGAGAACAAAAGCTCCATTGGAGTGGTGCCAAAGATAATGGAAAGAGAAACGGAGGACACCTGACAGTTCTGCAGTAAAGTAGAGAGAGAGGGAATAGTTGGAATTTTGTGGGGGTTTGTTTTAGATAGAAGAAAACTGTTTGTGGATGGGGAAGGAAGAAATGAATGAGTGGGGCAGAGAGGCAATGTCCTGAAGAACATCATCTGCTCCAGTGTCGACTGAGGGTGTCTGCAAAGTTCCCTGCACTTGCCTTGGACATTTTTCTCTTTCTGACGACTTAACTGTTTGGGAAACAGTATCCCCACGTCTGTTCCCAGTCTAGGCCTTCACTGAATTCTTGAATTCTAGGTAGGCGGGAGGGGATGGGATCTCAGACGCCAGTGAAGCTGTTGTCCTTCGCTGGGACCTCAGACATCTCATCTTCCGCAGTCAGCAGGAAAGCAGGCCGAGGACAAGAGGACAGGTCCAGGCTGGAGGGAGACGCAGCCGGAAGCTTTCCCATTGCATTTCTGCCTCCATGAGATGGTGGTTAGTGACTGAAACAGGATGGTGGGACCAGCGCTCGTGTGTTTGTGACCCCTCGGTGCCCTGGAGAATCAGTGTGTGATGAAGTGATTTTTTATCTAGATGGGCCTTTGATTTCATAATTAGCATGTTAATAATGAAGTAATTAAAATTCCAGTACCATTTGGAATGGCTCTTTTTATCCATCAAGTATGGTCAGCAACTGTTAAGCACCTTAATATTTTCTTTCCTTTGAATGATTTTCCTTTTGTCGTTGAAGAATCTGTCTTGACACCACATTTAACTAGAGTGTTTATTGAAAGCTAATACTGCTCTACATGCTGGAAA
The DNA here is from genome assembly GCF_002007445.2 of Ailuropoda melanoleuca. NCBI lineage: Eukaryota > Metazoa > Chordata > Mammalia > Carnivora > Ursidae > Ailuropoda > Ailuropoda melanoleuca. The sequence continues at coordinate 148,443,649 of NC_048219.1, forward strand.
CAGAAAACATAGGTCTCTTAAAGGGCTCATCATAGTCTAGTCAGGAAAAGGGATGTCCTAGGTAAGTACAGAGAACTTTGGAGACATGATGTGGCACAAGACTTTTCTTTTCCTTTTTTTTTTTTTTTTTTTAGATTTTTTANTTTTTTTTTTAGATTTTATTTATTTTTGAGAGAGAGCAAGCACGAGCGGGGAGAAGGGGCAGAGGGAGAAGCAGGCTTCCCGGTGAGCAGGGAGCCCAATGTGTACTCAATCCCAGGACCCTGGGGTCATGACCTGAGCCAAAGGCAGATGCTTAACCAACGGAGCCACCCTGGCGACCCCCTCCCCCCCACTTTTTAAAAGATTTTATTTATTTTGCAGTAGACTTTTCTTAATTGGGTACAGCAAAATGGTTTATCAAAGATCCCTTCTTGCCCATTCAGATGATTCTAGGAAATTGAGCATTCTTTACCCTGGGTCTGCTTTGTGGATGTGATGGTCAGAGAAAGACATAGTAACACCAACTCCTATCACCCTGACTTCTTCTCTATCTTCTCTAGTCCCATGGTAAGACACTCCCAGTTCCAGCCTGCATCCCTTTGGGTGAAGCCTTTCCTTACCCAGGAAGTAGAGAAGTTGCAGAGCAGGTTTCATTTCCAGAGAAGCAAAGGGTCAGTGGACTTAACGACCAGGGCTCCCACCTTCCTGCTGCTGTCCTGACTTCCTGCTTCTCAAGGATCCATACATAGAAAGGGGGCATAGCTTAGCTTATTTGCTCTGAAAACCTAGTCAGACAGACCTGATTCATCATTGGTTCAACCACTTAATTTTGCTTAGAGTCAAGAGTTAACAAATTGTTACAAGTTAAATTTTCTTTCGTGATTGAGTCTTGCTGGGACAGTACCTTTGCTGTGATTATTGTACATTTAAACCCAGCTGTACTTATGATCCGAAATTAAATAGGGCATGACTCTTCTTAAGTTAATAATGTCCTGTAGAATATTTCACGTATCCTATACAGGCTAACCGTTGCTGTCTTTTTTTCCTTATTTCTGAAGGACGTGTTTTCATGTTCTATTCTCCTTTCCAGTTCTAATCTCTTTATTTATTTAAAGAAGGCTCCACACCCAGTGTGGAGCCCAATGTGAGGCTTGAACTCACAACCCTGAGAGCAAGATCTGAGCCGAGAATAAGAGTCAGATGCTTAACTGACTGTGTCACCCAGGCGCCCCTATTATTTTCATTTATTGTTTAAAATTAGGTAGCCGTATGTTCCAGTCCTTGTTGGATTCACACCCCCCAAGTTATTCCTTATCTCTAGGAGCCTTTTAAGTTACCTTCTTGTCCATACAAAGGACCATGCTCTCTCCTTCACACCCCCATCACCATAATCTTCCCAAAGTAAGCACTTTATCAGCACATGCCTTGCTTCTAAAACTTGCTTGAATGGTTGCCCACTGTTTTCAGAGTCAAGGGCAAACTGCTGAGAGGGCCTCGTTTTCTGTCCAGGCAGCAGTGCGCTCCCAAGATGAAGCCCAGTCCATTTCAGTGCCAGCTTCGGATGCGCGCCTTCCGTCCTGAAGTCCCAGAGCCACTCTTGCCAATGGCCACAGTGCTATCTATCACTTAAAAATATTTTCTCAGAGAAGTAGCAGTAGTGACTCATTGAGAACTCTTCCTTAATCCTCTTACTCTTCAAGGCTTTCTGGCCCTGATGCTCTGACATTTTTATAATTTCTTTTACAACTAGCGGCTCAGAGTCCTAATGCATGTAACCTTGTTGCTGGCCATGTTAAGTTTCAAGCCTTAGAAAATGGATTGCTTAAGAGACATTGCTAGGCACACCAGTATTTTAAATCGGAATTGATATACTTGGTGCTTCAAGACAGATGGTGCATTGCTTCTGTGCCTAAGAGCATTTGGCAGTGCTGAAATTGAACCTTCTGTTCAGTCCAGAATAATTCAGTGATGAGTGGGCAACTTTGTACATTTTTTTCTTTTGCTGGATTTGAATATTTGGAATTGTTTTAGCTTATGTGTTAACAGTAAGCGCCTTCCTAAGATGACATTACAGGTGTAGGTAAGTACATAATCAGTGGGTAAGCACTGTGTATCAGTTTGGCATATGGCACCCCTTGTTTTTATTTTCACTACAGTGATTTGTTTCCAGTAAGATTAACAAGTATTTGGCCACATTTAAACACAGGCATATCAAACTTTGCAGATTTAAAGTTAACTGTTAGCTAGGCTAACGTTAGTTAAGATCAAAAGGGAAGCTTTGCAAATGATACTGATGCAAGTTTAAAGGAGCAGAGGTCTTTAAGTCTCCTGTTGGTCGTTGTCCCCGGTTTCATTTTATTCCCCTGGCTAACACCTCTTCTCAGGCACCTTGCAAAGACAGCATTTCCTTACTCAAGGCCTGGCTGGAAGACTGCAACGGGAAACCTCTCTAAAGCCCTGTATTTTGTTACTTAAAATTAGAAATCGTTTTGTATTCCTTTTGATGTGCAGCTTGTTAGAGCCTTCTTGGTGATTAGCTAGAAATGTACTTTTCCTTCTTCGTGTGTTTTCAAAGTAGGATTTATGTAACTCTGTGGTTATCCTTTGGGGAACACTGGGTGTTAAATACAAGATGCCAACAGCCCGCAGGAAAACACACCAGTGGGGATCTCTGAAGAAAAAGAGCAAAAGCACCCCTATTCTGCACTCGGTTGTGGGTTATGATGTTGATGGAGGACAATGATAGTTGATTTAGGAGAGGGTACTGTACTGTGAAGAAAACGTCCAGACCACTTCAGTTTTGGGAAAAGGTACACTCTTTTGAGCTTGGATTAAAAATACTGTATTGCCTGCTCTCATAATGCTGGAAGGATAAAGAGATCAATAAAAAGTTTCTTCAGATTCTGTAAATCAGACGTGTCTCTGTTTTCTCTACCTTTCCTGGCAAGCCACTCCCGCAAAGACTGGTGGATTCTCATGGTGAGAATATTAGTATTGGTTCTATAATGTTACTGTAAGTTCTTTTCCTAACATTAAATGTATTGTGCACACATACTCCTCTAGACTGGTGTCATGTTACCTACCCATGGATGGGTCTCTTAGTAAATCACCTCTTCTTTAGCAGCTATGGCTCTGCACATGCCTGGAAGACTCCGTTCCTGTCTATTGCATAGTGGCAGATGCATGCTTTGGAAGCATGGAACTAGAAGAATGACTTAGGAGGACACCCCCCCCCCCATGACCTATGACTTCTCTGAAAATCACCGCACTCTGCTTATTCAACACAGTNCATGACCTATGACTTCTCTGAAAATCACCGCACTCTGCTTATTCAACACAGTAGGGTTAGTAACCTTAACTCCAAAGTTGGAGTCCTGCCCAGGTATCTTTAAAATCATGTCCAAAATAAGGCTATATCATCAAATGAAATCTGTATTATACATATATGAGAACAAATTACCAAGGGTTGGAGCCTGACATATTTTGACAGTTTCTCTTGAAAGACATGAATATGGAGATCACAACTTTTAAATTTTAGTTGAATTATCACTTAAAGTAAATAGAAGTCATTGATTTTTCACAATAGTTTGCATGTGAGTAAAATGCCCAATAATAATTTCAGTTCCAACTTGTGGGTCTTGAGGATACTGGACTCTAGAGCCCAAAGCCCTAAGTGTAATTAACCACCAGCCTGTAGCAGAGTAACTACGCTTTCAAATTTCTTTCTTACTGTCTTGTTCTCTACGGAGGTTTTTTTTTTTTTTTAACTTCTCTGGCCCTGAATTTTCTCAATTATATAATTGAACAAAAAATAATGAAGAACACTGCAGAAACAATGTAGTGATGGAAAAAAATTGGTAAAACACTGGGCCTTATAAAGAATCTGGAAAGACTTTTTTTAAGCAGTAAAACAAGACAATTGCCAATTGTATGGATAATTACATGTTTGAGTGCGGCATGACGCTTCACTATTAGAACATTGTTTTTGCTTGTGCTAATACATTGTGTCGCATCTTTTTTGTTGTTGTTGTGTTTTGTTTGTTTTTGTCTCTGGGCTCTGAAGATTGCAGTGTACCAATTAATTGCCAAGAAGGACATAAGTGAGTAAATTTCTTCTTTTAAATTTAACAACACTAGTAATGGATACTTATTTACCCAAGGGTGTTTGGTTATGATTAAGCAATGTAGTTGCCTTAAGATTCTTCTGGGATTTTACATTTGGGAGCTGGTTTAGTCTAATCATTTCTAGAAGATTCTTCTGATTCCCAGACATAAATGAAAGAGTGAAAGAATTGAGAAGCATTCTGGGTGTGGTGGGAGCAAACTCATGCACATTCTTCTCAGGAGAAAAATCACACATTTCCTAATCCTTGAGGTTTCTTTTAGTTCCATACTATTTCCTCTGGTCCGAAAGTAAGATGTTTTCACTTTTTTCCCTTTCTTTTTCTTTCTTTTCTTTTCTTTCTTCTTCTTTCTTTCTTTCTTTCTTTCTTTCTTTCTTTCTTTCTTTCTTTCTTTCTTTCTTTCTTTCTCTTTCTTTCTTTCTTTCTTTCTCTCTCTCTCTCTTTCTTTTTTTCCCAAAAGAGCTGTGGCGGTGGTGGAAGGGTCTGTCAGCACCAGAGGCTAAGCACACATCAGTTAAAATAATAATAATAATAATAATTTATTCCAGCTTCCAGAATTCTTCCTCTTCAACCTTTCCTGTTAAGTGAAATAATGAAGCTATTAAGCAGTGATGTACAGCAGTCCCATCCAGTGGCTGAAGCTTGGTAGGAAACAAGGATGTAGGCTGGTGTAGATTGAGCTGGTGTATACGGAGCACTTCTCACATTCATTAAAGGGGGAGGAGGGGACAACATTAAATTTAACTTGTCCTGTAGCAGATATAATGAGATTGTGACAATCTTCAATGATTATTTGTGATCTTAATTTAAACAATCACAAGTTAAAGTTTGCAGGTGTCAAATTGACTTTCTCCTAAAGCCACTCAACATTTATTTGCCTTTGGAAAGGACAGAGATGAAACACAGAGCCACACTTTACTGGGGGTGCTAGGCATTTGTGAAAGCTCAGGGCAATAGAAACATTTTATTTTATATTTTTATTGCAGAGTAAATGCAATATATTTAGATGAGCATGTTTAGGTAAATTCTTAGTTATCACTATGGCTTATATTTGCTTAAAGGAACTTTACCTCTGGATTTAATAAATTTCTCACCACAAAGAGGTACAGAAATTAATTGAAGGGATGTAATGAAAACCCTGGAAAAGTTAACTTCCTCCACAATTCCCTTCCCGTCATTTCTCTTCTCCCCTTCCTCGATAACCCTTCCCTGCATTCACTGTAGAAAGAAAAAGAGCAGGTGAACACACGCTTGCTCTTTTAAACTGAGAGCGAGGGTTTTGGGGATATCTCATGACTGCAACACTAACCAGCTCCTTGCCACCCCCTCATATCATGCCCTAACTTTTCAGAATCTTGGGAATTGGAGAATGTTTTTAATTTGGTAACAAGCAAAATATAAATATACAAGAATTGTATCTCTCTAATTCATTTATATTTTTTCTCGATGCATTGTACAAAGACCACAAAGAGCTTTTGCTTCTGTCTGGCCCCACCAGGACTGTGAAGTTAGTTTGGGGTGTGCGAGTACCCCATAGTGCACCATAAATCTCCACTAGATGGCAGTGTGTCACTAAATGAAACTGGTTCGGCATGCTTTCCAGATCCCTTCTTGAAACACATTGGAAAGGTGAACTCATTTATAATTTTTAATCAGAATAACACGGAGAATTTTAGTATATGGGCTGGTAATAAGTTATATTTGTCCTAATCAATATTAATAAAAAATGAATTCTTTTATTTAAAAAATCCAGTACCTTTTATCTGACTATTTCTTCCCTTGTGTTCTGGTTTTGCCATCATATCCTCAAAGCGATAGAATGCAAATATCCATTTCACATTTTCCAGTAGCGTCAGCTGAAGTGCATGAGGACAGAATGACTTGCCCACAATCGCAGTGCCGTCGTCTCATGGCCCCGGGCCGGTGTTTCTGCGATCACACAGCCCACTCTACCCAAGCAGTGCTGCTTAGGTGTGGACGTGTAGTTAGCTGCAGATGTCCTTTGCGGGTTGTATTCACCACCTTGCCTCTCAAACAAGTTCAAAAAGAGTGGAATAATAATCATGGTGGTTATTGGTTACGTTAGTGTGGGGCTATCAGAGATGTAATTTTAAGATTGTAGCAAGATTGTACAAGGCAATGTGCTAACAACCAAGACCATACCAGCTGTATTTTACACATCCTGCTTTAGAGAGGCTGAGCTCGCATGAATGTGAGCCTCATCTAGGTTCATGGACTCCAGTGGAGAAGGAAAGAAAGGCAGTTGTAATTTGGTCATCAAGTTTTAAGCTCTCGGGTATTTGGGGATTATCAGGCATAGTGTAGGTTTCACACTGTATAATTCCCTTGAAGAGTCTACATACAATCCTGTATATTAGTATTTAAATAGTGATTTCCCCAAATTGTGTAAATACGCAGGTTATAGCTATGTAAAAATTGTTTGTGGATAAAGATGTAAAGAATCCACAGAGAAGATGTTAGGGTGGTGGATTTTGTGTGTAAATTTAATCATTCCCTTTATGTGGTAATATTGTTTTTATAATAAATAAAAACAGAGAAACAACGATTTCTCCTTTATTATCCATCTTGTAAAGATTTGCCACGATCTCAGTTCCAGAAAGACTTGTTTCGTATCGATGAGGTACATTGTAAACAATCGAAATTCAAGAAGATTTGGTTTGGTTTGTTTACTTCAAATGTGTCCATTAAATCAAAAATCAAGCTTAAACTGGCAGAAGTACAAGGTCATATTTTCAAACTTTACTGTGAATTTTAATTGAAAATAAATGATTGTCCGAATCTCAGCAGGCTGTTTGCTGTTGTATTTAGTGCTCCATCAATGTTAACTAAATATCGATGAAGAAGTGTTTAATAAATGTAGCTCTCCTCAGGCTGTGTTTTCATTTTCAAAGGTGCAAGATTAAAAGAGTTACAGTGAAGTTAGAGAAATTTTCAAAATTGAAAAGCATAATAGCTGTCAATTTTGCATGCTTAGACCTATGTTTTGATTCAGAACTTATATATATCAAATCATGCATGGATTTCAGATCGAGATATAAAGTAACTTGACATATGTGAAAGAAAACTTTTATGATATGTCTCATTTCAAGTAATAACAGTAGCCACCATTGAATTATGTATGAAAACTTCATGGACAGTAATAAATCTTACACAAATGATCAGTGATTATCAGTTGGAGAAGTTGGGCATGTGTATCAGAATCACCTAGAAAATTTAAACTATGTAGTTCCCTGCCGCCAGCCCCATCCCATAACCATGACATTTGGAAACCTGGATTTCCAGATTTGGCAATGGGGCAGGTGGATGGAGGAAGCAAGAATGTGCAATTCCAGGACTTCTCAGGGTGCTGCAAAGTACTGGTGCATGTAGTCTGCATTCACTGGTGCAAAATCACCCCACCCCAGGTGTACGCTCAGTTTAAGTTAATTTGCGGGCTCTGGGAGCCACTAGACCGTTACTAGCCTAACACAACATAAGTGTGGGCCTCACAGTGGTCTAGAGTTAGGAGATAGTTGAAATATATCTAGGTTGATAGGTTAGTAGAGGTGACTGGATCCCCATTTGGGGGTGACTTCTTTGTTTAACATAAAGGAAAGGAATCCAAGGAAGACCAAGACCAGCTCAGCCTACCTCGTCTTATCTGTGGCATACGAATACTACAACTTCCACAAAACCTTTATTTTCTCTACCCGTCTCTCACTGTGCCTAGAATCCCACCATTAGAGGTTCATTCTTTGGCTTAAAATATACTCATCTCCAGAATTTTTTTTTTTTTACTACTGATATTACAGGAGTCAGGCACATTGAGTTTATCAATGACTATACACTAGAGCTCATTAGCTCAGAAGAATCGCTCTGCATCCCCGTCCACACTGGCAAAGCAAGTTGGGAAAATGGAGATTTTGAGAGAGGAGAAAAAGAAACAAGCCCAGAGCGCTCTAGCTTCTGCTTAAGAGCCAGCTGGGCAGACTGGAACCTCCAGAAGGACAGAGGAGATGGACGGTCAACGAAAACACGGATTCGGATTCGGATTCTGTAGGGCGGGGGCTGGAGATCCTGCCTTTCTAACGCGCTCCCAGACGATGTCCATGCTGCTGGGGGTGGAGGAACTTAAACTCCTTCACCTGTCTGTCTGTAGCGAGTCCTATCACGTGGCACGCAGCGGTCCATTAGACCAGAAGTTCTTGACCAAGAATCACGTGGGGAGGCTGCTGGGCCCTCCCACAGAGACTCTGAGTGAGTGAGCCCCGGGAACGAGCCTTTCTAACTTCTGATGCCTGAGCGGACTTGGAGTAGCAGTGCTCGAGGCCACACGCTCTCAAGCCGTGTCTCTGCGACTGGCCGGGTACCCGATACCCCACCGTGTGCTGGCCTTCTGAATTGTGGGCGCTTCCTGACATGCTGCCAAGGTGAGCCCCGCATTCTTATTTTTGCCAAAAAATACCAGCTGGGAGATCTCCTCGTTCAAATCTCATGATGGTTTTTGTTTGTTTGTTTTTTGTCTTTGTAAGCTTAGCCACACACAGTAGGATCACGGTTTTGTATTAATGCCTTGCATACTAAGTTACAGGAGCATAAAGAATAGAATTTTGGTAGGCACAGGACCTCAAAAGTATGTATGTCACAGTTGCCTGGCCGTGGTGGGTCGGATTGCTTAAAGTCCACAACTTGCTTAAGGATATTCAGCGGGAGTTAGGAATGATACTGTTTTAAGTATTTCGGGCTTTTCTTGGCAAAATCTCTTTAAAACTTCGATAGAAATACTTTAAGAATTCAACATTTTGAAAGTATTGATAAAACACATCCAGAGGCAATTGGGAGAAACTGCTGAAAGTTTGTATCTCCTTAGAACAATGCTTATTCTTAAAGGATAAAGATGAAGTGAAATATAAAAATATTATAACTTCAGTTACCTTGAGAGTAATTTTAGTCTTATTTTTGCAACAACTTGAGACACAAAACTGTTATTCAGATTTTTATTTGCCAGCCAGCAGTTCCCTTTCCATTTTAATCAGCTCTCTTTTCTTCAGTATCTTTGAATGTGCTATCACCATCATTACAAGAAATACGGTTACAGTTCCTTAAACTTTACATAGCAGTATTTGATAATAATTGCTTTAGCTTAAGGGTTATCAAAATTTAATTTGTTTCAAAGATTAAATACGGTAAATATAATGTTCAAAAATACATTTTAAAACATGTTAAGGGAAATTTACTCCTTTCATTAATACATAGCCATTCTATTTGAACTACAGTGTGCTGTGATTTGTGAAATCTCTCTCAGTGGGCATGAATTTCAGAACATTAGCTTTCCTCTTTGGCAATTTGTGAGACAACTGATACATAATAAAGTATCCCGTGCCACAGCTGGGTATTGCAATTGGAAATAGCTAAGAAACCCTGGTTTCATAACAACTACTCTATGAAACTATAATAATATTCATGAAATGTTACTTGTTACAGGCTGGTCTACTTAGCAGTGCTAATCAGAACAAGTCCAAATCATTTTTCTTTTCCTTTGTTCCTTACAGAAACCTATAGGTCATTGACTGTAGTGGATGGATTTCTTAAATAACTTTCAATGCTAATAGTTCAGCTACTTACGGACTGTTCTATTACTAGAAAAGATTTTCACGTGGGAACCCTTCTCCACCACACCAGCCCACTTAGGCCAATTAGTAATCTTTGCTATTTTCTCTCCGATAACCAGACTCAGTAGAAATCACTTCAGTCTGGAATTAGGGTATTTTCTCATTTGTGTATCTCGTTGGCTGTAGCTCTTCGCCACCTGAGCACCTGGAGCCATGAGCACGAGAACCTGCCTTCTTACCCTTCACCGCGTGCCTGGGGCCTAGTGTGGTGATAGGAGCTCAAGAAATACTAATTAGCAGTTATTCGCTCTTCAAGATACCTCTCCACTTCAGTGTAACAGATGTTCTTTCCCGAGGTCATCAGCATCGGGGGCCAATCAAAATGTGTTACTAGTTATTTTGTTCCTTGGTCCCTCAAATTTCTCTCTAGTGAATAAAGGAGAGGTGATTGCTTGGGAAGTGTCCCAACAGACTTTTTCTGTTGGAATGTGGCTACTTGGGCTTTCTCTGACTTCCCAGCATCAGTCTGAGAACCCACTGGCCTTGGCTGTGGCCGCTGCCCCCGCCCCTGCGCCCTGGGGCCAGCCCTCCACACAAAGGCTGCCTCCTCCATGGAGGTGGGAGCCCTCAAGGTGTGCAGAGCCAGCTTCCTCCTGCATCTCATGAAATCATACTTTTCCGTTTCCATTCCCAGTGAACTCAGCAGGCCCCTGTCCCTGGGGACTGTTGAAACTCTCCTTTGTCTCATCCCAGATCATAAATAGGCTCCTCGGAAACAGACTTGTCATTTTTCTCTATTCAGTGTCTAACTTGATGACTGTCACATTTTTGTGCCTTTAATAAATTCTTGTGGATGAAGCATAACTGAGGGGGTATATTTTGTACTTCAGTGCTAGGAACTGGAGGTTTTGTTCCTTCTCCTGGTAAAACTGAATCCCCTCCCCCACCCCCGAGCCTATGATCAGAGGGCCTAGCTAATGAGGCACACTGTTCCCTATGCTTCTGAAGCTGTTTTAGGAGTTGTTTCTTACCATTCTCAACCCAACCCAGCCTGAGCATTTTCTTTTTCCTCTTCCAGGGAGGTGTGTGTTCATCAGCCTGGCTGTGTCCCAAATCCCCTGCCCGGCCAGCCACATGTCTCTCACTCCCTGGCCTAGTTTCCCGTGGGACAGGGGGTGGGCATTTTTGACTACAAAGGCGCTCATTCATATCTTAAAATGCAACATTAAGGAAATAGATAAAAGCAAACGTTTTGCATCAAATTTATTTCTGCATTTAGTATCGTTGCTATTTGGGAAGGGGTTGTAGGTCTAAAGTGTTCTAAGAGTTTTATGAGTTAAAAATACAAAGATGTTAACCAGCCTCACATTCGTACTATCCTGGGCCATTTGCTCAGGATTAATTTCTTCTTGTTTTTAGTAGAACAACTTCGTTTTAGACCTTAGAACCTTAGAACGTTGTTGGCTCTTCCACACCCTCTTTTTCATCAAGACAGCACCTTCCCTTTCTCTATTCCTCCGGTATCTTTTTCACAGTATAATTCACTTATCTGGACTGAATACATCCTTAGTTTTATGCTCAGGAGAAAGAATGAGTTGATAGCTTAGAGCTTTTAACAAGATCTTATCTCATTTTTCTACTTTATGAGAAGTAGACAAACATAAGTTAAGAGGAATTTCAGTATTACCTAGGAAGACTGGCCATATAGTGTGGCAGTTAACAACATGGGCGCACTGCCTCATGCTAGCCGTTTAACCTTAGGTAAATGACTTAACCTCTCTGTGGTTTCAATATTTCATCTGTGAAATGTATATAACAATAGTACTTACTTCATAAGGATCAGATGAGCTAAGGGGCATCCTATAACTGTACCTTCACCTGGCACATGGTAGGTGCTCCATCAGTGTCGTTCCGGTGTTTGGGCTTGCACAATATCAAACAGCTCCTGAGAGTCTTTATTTCCAGAAAAGGAACCTTATTTCCCAGACATTCTGACTAGCCTTGCTCTTTCTCTGGCTCAAATCTCATGATTAACTGTCCCTACTTTTCCCCCTTACAGGGGGCTCATTTCTTTAGTTGGCATAAGCATTTCCAACCGTAAATGAACTTTAAAAAATGCTTCTGAAGAGTAATAAAGCAGTAGGTAACTTGTGTCCTAGGAAAGCCTCCTTACCGTGATACTGAGAAGCGTCAGGGCTTCCACCGAGGCCCGGAATGCGTTCTTGGAGTAACCTCACCACACTGTCTTTTATTTGGCAAATGTTTGACTAAATCTCTTGTTTGTTATTAAGTCCTAATTGTGTTTAACCCAGTTGAGGACTGCTCTTCTGGACCACACATGATGGACACAGGCTGCTTTTCTTTTCCTGTTAGTTTTAAGTTGGCCGCTGCTGGGTGTGCAACTGTGCTCTCCATCATGGGCATTCGAGCCTTCAGAACTTGGTTCCCAGAACAGGCAACAGCAAGAACAAGGCAACAAAATTCTTCTTGGTTTTTGTTTTTTTTCGATCATCACTTTATATTTTGTGTAATTATATTCTCTAATACCTAGATCTATCATCTACATATTGATTTCTGAACATTACTTATGTAACAAATGTTTATGGATTTATTGGCTTCCTAACAATAGTTCTTGGTGTTCAGCTTTGAGAAACTATTTGGAGAAACCCAGGTCGCGTGGTAGAGTACCTATGCTTCAAGATAAAGCATTTGAAATGTTTTTCATTCTTAAATATTTAATTCAGGTATTGGAAAGAAATCTTTTATCTCTAGAAATGTCTCTTGATTTCTTGTTGTCTGGACCTCTCCATTTCTAATTGGCATAGATGATCTTTATATCTTAATTCCTTTTGTTGACATACTCAAAGGAAACACCCTTTACTCAAATTGAAACGATGGCATCGTTTTATCTGACCTAAGAGATCTGTGCAAGGGCAGATTCATGTGTCTTTCCCAAGAGGTGAGCCCTGGGTAAGCGGGCAGTAGGCGTTGTTTTGCACCGGCAGCCCTAGGGGTGTCAAGAGGGCAGAGGCAGGTGCTGGTGACAGACATGAAGGATGACAACCATCTTTGGTGCTCCACCAGAGCTTGTGTTAAAGTGCAGTCTATAACCCCTCTGGAAGGGGTCCCGGTGAGGAAGGAGCGCCATCATAGAGAGGAATCCACGTGTAGAGCGTTGCAGTTCGACTGTAGCACTGCGTGGCACTCACACTAAGTGTGACCCTTGAGAAGCCTGTGCAGCACTGAATGATCAAAGGCTTTGTGACATTCTGAGAGCATGAGACACCCTTCTCCTACAGAGGAATAGAAGGGGAAGAACATTCCAGATAAAGGAGGCATCAAGTATAAAGGCCTGATAGAGCAGGTGGCAGTCGGCGAGGTTTTCAGGAGCAGAGCTGAGAGAGTTGGTGACTAATTGGATAAAAAACATGAGGAAGGGGTAGATTTTTAAAAATGACCCTGAACCTGCTAGTTTGGAAGACTTACTACATAGTCATACTGTCAATCAGGAAAGGAAATGCTCCTAAGAAAGGGAGTGAAAGGTGAGAGCTCACTACTTCTGTGCCTTGTCCTTGCCATTTGAGATTTCTCTGATTCCTTAAAAAACTGCCGTGCAAGAGATTTTATTGAGACGAATTTGCTCAAAGTGGCAAAGCTAAAGTGGCAGAATCAGGATTCAAACTCGGCGCCCCGTAACTGCTAAGCCAGTGGCCTTTTGTTACACCATAATGAATAGGAACCCAAGCTACCCTATCTTAGGACTCTCCTTAAGCTTCTACTACTGAGCCCCAATTCTAAAAACGATCATAGGTACCGAAATGCCAGGAAACCAGTCATACTTTCTCAGTTTGCATCAAATGCTAACTATTTAATTGAAGAGAAACTTAACCACACAAGCAAATCACTAAAAATACAGCACTGACGTCCTTCCTTACCTAGAGCAACATGCTGTCTCCGACCTGACGAACTGCCTCAGAGCCTAGATTGGCTCAGTCGAGAATGATATTGGGCTAGAGGAGGGAGATCCAGCAACATTATTTCCATTTCTCATTATAGAGGGCATAGGACCTATGTTGTCCAAGATCCAAAGCAGTGTTTCTTAAAGTGTGGTCCCACAACTCCTCTGTCCTGCGAGCTGACCCATGGGTGCTTGGGCCCCACTCCAAATGTACTCTAACAGAAGTTACTGCCAAGTGCTCCAAGAATGTGCATTTTAATAATGTCCAATATGATTTTCATGTACACTAATGTTTAAAACCACTGGTCCAGAAGTTTATAGATAGGCCAATGTTGGAATATAGTGTCATTGACAGCAGAGGCATTCCTCCCAGGGTAAAAGCCAAGAACATTCCTTTAGAAATGTTTTTTTTACGACCATCTATCATTCATTTTTTTAAAGATTTATTTATTTGACAGAGAGCACGAGAGTGGGGGATGGGATAGAGGAAGTGAGAGAAGCGGACTCCCCCCTGAGCAGGGAGCCTGATGCGGGACCCAATCCCAGGACCCTGAGATCATGACCTGAGCTGAAGGCAGACGCTTAACTGACTGAGCCACCCAGGCACCCCTCATTCATTTCCTTATAGACATTCTGAGGTAGACAGGAGCACGAAGATCATTGCTGCAGTCAAGATACCTGTAGTATAGCAACAGTTTCTAAAAAGATGTCTTGGGGCACCTGGGTGGCTCCCTCAGTTAAGCATCTGCCTGGGGTCAAGCCCCAGGTCTGGCTCCCTGCTCAGCAGGGAGCCTGCTTCTCTCTCTCCCTCTGCCTCTCCACCCTGCTTGTACTCTCTTTCACTCACTCTCTCTCTCTCTCAAATAAATGTTTTTAAAAAAATTTTAAAATAAAAAGATGTCTCTGGCTGGTTAAAAGGTTATGTACTTTAGTGAGATGGGTGTATCATATTGTTTTGAATTTTCATGGCATTATTCTTGAATTTCTGTAGTTGTAATCCGCAGTGGTTTTTGTTGGAGTTGTCCAAGAATATTTGCCCTCCAACGAATGCACGGTTACAATGCTGTGCAGTGCTTCCCCAATTCAATGCTGTCAGTGAGAGTGGAAGCAGAAACGTGTCCCTAGGGAGCACAGCATGACACCATCACTCTGATTTCTTGAACGGTATCATAAGGCACCAAAAGTGACCAAGAAAAAGCAAAGTGTTTCTGAGAATAGCTTTGTGGCTCCAAAATTCCATTATTTCTGTATTTATAGAGTGATCAATAAAACAATTTGATTGATGCTCCTATTCATGTTACTAATGGTGTGAGATGTTGATTGAAGACCCTCAGCCAAAGACATGTTGTGCCCGGAGAACTGTACTTAGTACTAATAGGGAGTCCTTTTTTTTTTTTTTTAATTTTTGTTTTTTAAAGATTTTATTTATTTTTCCGACAGAGATAGAGACAGCCAGTGAGAGAGGGAACACAAGCAGGGGAGTGGGAGAGGAAGAAGCAGGCTCATAGCGGAGGAGCCTGATGTGGGGCTCGATCCCATAATGCCGGGATCATGCCCTGAGCCGAAGGCAGACGCTTAACCGCTGTGCCACCCAGGCGCCCCGGAAGTCCTTTTCAAGAGATACTTCACTGAGCATCTGATCAATTTGCACAGTAGATCTGCTCTACTCGCCAGGGGAGCCCAAGTCCTGCTTTCCCCCAGATAACACGTTTTGTTCTTCATGATTATGATGGTTAATTTGGAAGTATTAGCCAAAGCATTGTGACATGGAATTGGTATAAATCTCAAAGAAATGAGAACTAACCTGATTTTATGTTTTATGATAGTTTCTGCTTAAAACATACAGCTGGAAATTTGAAAAACTTGGACAACTTGGTGTTTGTCTCTATAACATTAAACAATTATAGGTTACCCTGTTATAGGTAATTTTTACTGAATTTACTGCCCCATCTCTGAAGTGGTCTAGAGATTAAGTATGTGCATATGAAAAGATAAGGATTGATCTTCAAATTAATGACAAGCACAGAAGTGCTGAAGACAGTAAAGTGAGGGGTGGGGGTGGGCAGATGGCTCTGCTGGAGTAATCAAGAAGGCTGATGGGAAGAAGGGGCTATTGAGCTGAAACTTGCATAAAAATTAAATAGGGAGCCGAGGATGGGAGAAGACAGTGGAAATACTTCTAACAATAAAAAAAATGCATTTCATAGGTGATGTGTTGAGGAATAGTTGTAGGAGAACAGTTGCATTGAGGAGTGAGAAATAAGTCTGGAAAAGTGAATTCTTTTTTTTTTTTTTAATGGGGGGAGCACACGAGATGGGGGGAAGAACAGGGAGGGAGTGAGAGAATCTAAAGCAATCTCCACACCCAGCACAGAGCCCAGCGCAGAGCTCGATCTCAGGACCCTGAGATCATGACCTAAGCTGAAATCAAGAGTCAGACGCTTAACTGACTGAGCCACCCAGGCACCTCAGGAAAAGTGAATTCTTGAAAACGAGTAGGTTCCTTGAGACTTACAGGATACATCCAGCACCTTCTGCCCTGGGGTCTTCAAAATATATGCTCCTGAGAAGAACAGCACTGCTGTACAGATGAAAGCCCTCTTAACATGCATGAGCTCACATACCTCACACGAAGGCTGAGTGGGGACCTGGTGCAGATAGGGATTTGCGCCACCGCGGTCTCCAGCATGCTATGCAGGCGCTCACATGGGTTGTGTCTTTTTACAGTATCAACTTTATTCCCTCACAAAGCAAGGTTAACAATTGAAAAGCAGGTTCGGGATTTCAAACTCAAAGACATGTCACTGTGCTTATTTATTTAGTACGTAAGTAATCTGTACACCCCTTGTGGGGTCACACTCACAACCCCGAGATCCAGTCGCATGCTCTTCCGACCGAGCCCTCTAGGTGCCCCTCACTATGCCTCTAAATTGGCTTCCTACCCGTCACACAAAGAGAAGCTCCGTACAAAGTCACAGAACAAACAAGATAGAACAAGGGATAGGAAGTTGACAAACCAAACATGAAGTGAGTCCGCGAGCACACGGTTGAAATGAGGCCTCGGTTCTGGGTGGGCTCTCGGCACTTACTGCTTCTTCTGTTCAAGCCGTGGAAGATCTGTTCTGTTCGGAGATCACTCAGAGCCGTCAGCGGCAGTTGCCTTTCTGATGTGGTCAGAAGTGGAAGGGTCCGCATCTAGAGAGTCTGACAGTGCTGCAAAAGCTCTCCCTCTTTAAAGGAGTTTAATCAGTCCTGGGCCTTTGCAGGCCTCTGGTGGTTCTGCGGGTTATCAGTTCGGGGTGTCTTCAGCCTGGGCTGGGTTTGGAGATATCTGGTCTTAGCCACGACGCCCTTGGTGGCTTGCATTGCTGCTTGACATGAGTGCCTCCATCTTGCTGTCTGCAACAGCAAAGCAAATCCCCTAAGTAGCACAGTTCTGTCAGGCATTTCCTCTCTGGCCTCTCCACCACCAGAGGGGTTCACTAATTCCTCTCACCTCTTCCCAGGATTTTCCCCATCTTGCTGGCTTCCCATCTTCCTCCTTCACTCTGACCTATACTCATTCCACCCAGAGGGGAAAAAACAAATCTGTCCCTTCGCCCTATGCAGAGCAGCTTCCCCATTCTCACGTCGTGTTGTCGTGTTGTCTGCTAACACCATGCTCTGCGCTGAGGTGGGAAGGAACACACAAGCACGACTTTTTCCTGAACAAAGACAGTCTCTCCCGAGGAGAAATTCTGGTGCCAGCTATTAAAGTCCTACTAAAAACTTGACCTCATCATACCTACAATGGTAAACATGGAATATAACAAATACTTTCTCCTGTTCCTCCCGTCTGCTCCTGTACCTCAAGCTCTCCGCCTCCACCGACGTGGACACGCTTCCCACCCTCTCTTTCTAGATGGCAGTCATTTTGGGTGATCGGGGTCCTCTCTATCTCTGTCTCCCTCATCCTTCCTTCTCTCTCTCCTCTTCCCCTCCTTTCTGCCTTCTCTCCTGCTGCTGAGAAGAGAGCTATGAAACTCCCCCTTGCTGGGAAGGGTCACTTAAGACTCGGTGTCCTTTAAAGTGCTCCCTGGAAGCAACTAATATTCATTACTTGTTAATGACTTCTTGCCCAACACGATGTGGGTTTTATATTCACATGCATCCTCTGATTTAATCATCTCTATAATCATGCAAGAGAGGAATAATTATCCCCACTTGTATATATGTGAGAACACAAGATGGAACCCAAATGGAAAAATGGTTCTAAGACAGTACAGCAAATTCAAGACAAAATAAGGATTTGAAACCTACACTGTCTCCAGGGATTTGGAAGTAAGTTTGTTTGATTCCTAACAACTTTCTACTATTTCAGCTTCTCTTCCAATTTTTCCCTCAGTCTTTGTCTTGAGTGAAAGAAGGATTACAGCTGTGTGAATGTGAGCATAACCACCAGCATGTCATCTCTGAAATTACTATTTAAATCCTTGAACAAACATGCCTCATATTAATGATCCTTTTTATGCATCTCTCTGTACTGAAATCACACAAAGCACCTAAACAGTTTATCTTTGCTTTTCCATTTTCTAAGGCTTTTTTGGAGCATATCTTCTATTGCTCAGTTCAGACTCATTCCTCTAAGCTTTCACATCCATTCTCAATATACCCTTAAAACACTACACTGTTAGGTCCTCCAGAGAAACAGAACCAACAGGATGTAGGGAAGCACAGATAGATCAAAAAGGAGAGGGGTTTATTTTAAGGAATCAGCTCACATGACTTTAGGGAGGCTGGCAAAGGCAAAATCTGCTAAGGAGGCTGGGAGGCTGGAGACCCAGGGAAGAATTGCCTTTTCTGGGGATCTCAGTCTGTTTTCTCTTAAGATCTTCAACTGATTGAATGAGGCCAACCCACATTATGGAGAGTTTTTTGCTTGACTCAGAGTCTACTGATTTAAATATTAGGCCCGTCCAACAAATTCCTTCACAGGAGCATCTAGAATAGTGTTGAACCAAATATCTGGGTACAGTGACCTAACCTAGTTGACACATAATATTAACCATGACAACCACTTACCCCTGAGCTGCTGCTTTTACTCTGGTGTACATTTGTGTGTGTAGGAAAACAACAAAAACCATCCTGAAGCATACACACCAGATTCTTTGCAACTAGAGGGGATCTGTCACTCTGGGCAGTGGGGAAGGAGGAGACACTTACTTTTTGGTGGTACCGTTCTATATTGCTCAATGTTTTTTTTTTTTTTTTCCAGAATGCATTGGGATTACTGTTACTTGTATTTTCAAATTAGTTGTTAGTCCAAATAATGCATACATATTGTTAAAGTGAAATAATACTACAAAGCTAATGGGGAATTTCAGAGGCCTCTGTTCCACCCCTCCCCACCCCCTGATTCCCTGTTCCCACAGACATTGACTTTAACTCTTTTGTTCTGGTTTTAAACTCTGTTTCCAATAGCACATTTATACTGCTAATTCTTGGCTTTCCAGTTTGAGACATGATCTACTGACAGGATGTTCTATCTTGGGACGTGGAGTTTACAGCCACCCTTTCCCCGGGCGCTCTCCTGGTTTCCCTCATTCCACTCTCCCCAGACCACATCACAATGGGCTGAAGCATCTATTCAGTGTTACATTATCATGGCAGCCTAGAAGTCTTCCACAGCAAAGCAATATAGTACTGTATGATTATATTTCCTTTCTTATAAAACTTTTCACCCCTGAGAATTCCCTAATTTTATATGGTTTCCTTTTCTATGTTCTACTGTTAATTCGTTTTCAAACTATTCGGTAGATCTCTAAAGCTCTTTCTAGAATTTAGCACGTAGCTAACGGATCAGTTTCCATTTTCCCCTCAAAATTTGCACGCTTGGACTCTGTCTTCCATTCCAGTCTGAATCAGTCTGAATCATCTACTATTTAATAATTTCTTCCCTGTTCATTTTATCTGTATTAGTTTTCTGGAACTCTTATTAATGGATATGGCAACTCCTCTCTTGATTCTATTGTTTTCTTATTTCTTCTCTATTAATTTCAGGTTTTTCTGGTTTTTTTTTTTCTTCTTTTTTTAGAAACTCACTTGTTACCACTTAGAGAAGCTCCCTCCTGGGGGCTTCAAGCTACCAGGACATAGCCCCCACCCCCAAACACACACCCCTAATCTTTCTCAGCTCTTCTACTGAAGATTGTGGACTTCACGATGACAGGCTGTCTGGGGAGCCGTCCCTTCCCCAAAACTCTCCAGTAGCCGGATGGCACCACATCGACGACAGAAGCAGCCCCAGTCTTGTTTTTGGCGGCATTTGCCTGTGTCTGCTCACTGACTGCGGTCCGCGGTCTATCAGGCTTGACAGCTGAGCAGAAGCTCTGGTTCTTCTTTCAGTGGTAATGACTCACACTGACTTTTCCAGAGTAACCCGGGCGGTATTTGTCGAAGTTGACCCAGTGGTGACGCACGCCACCAGCATGACCCTGGCCTCCCGGGTGCTTCCCAGGTTTGCCAATGAGGCCGCGGCTCACGTGTCCCCGAAGTTTCCAGGTCTTCCTCAGTCGGGATGGCATGTCGGCAGCCCAGATGAAAACGCTGTTTTTCTTTTCTAAGAGACCTCTTCAACATTACTTCCTGAACTGCTGTTGAATCTTTTGTATGTTATCTTTTTTAGTTTTCAAGTGCTCCTTCTCATTCTCTGTATGTTCCTTTTTCTGGTTTCGTGTTCACGAAGGTACTGTCTTCTCTCTCTCCTCTTGTTCCTACTGCCATGCTTACTGCATTGTCCTGACTGTTCCTGCTTATTTGCTTTGGCTTCTGGGTTTCACATCAGAAGATTCCCTTAAATGCCACGTGATTCTTGACTGTTCCTATTTAGGAGTCGGTCACTAAAAAAGCTGACGGGAAGTTTTATGTGCGTGGTTGTGCTTCTGGACGGTGTGGGTTTCACCTGAGGATGATAAGGATTTTCAGTGTGGGAGTTAAAATCTTGCTTGCCAACATCTGAGTACAGAGTGGGGTGGGGGTGGGAAAGGGACAATATTACTACTGTTATGCAGACATTTTCTTTAATATCCCTATTTTCCACAGATGTCTCACCCTTTCTTTAGCTGTCTGTTGTCCTGGAAGCACTTATAGTAGAATGGTGGAAGGTTTGTACAACGTGGGGGTGGGAGTCTAGGTGTCTAATTGCCAATTGGACAAACTTGACTTTCAATGCTCCATGCCCAGGCTTCTGCCGTCAGACATACCAGATGGTTCCAGTTTTGAGGCCTTTCCAAAGGCCAAAAAAAAAAAAAAAAAAAAAAAGGAAAAAAAATTTTTTTTCCTTTTAAATNTAGTTTTCCTCTTAAGTTTTCTAATTTATGTTTGATGGTTAATGCAAAAATTATAACACTGTTTGGTGTGTTTTTAAATGTGTGCAGAGAAAAAATTTAAAGCAATTACAACCAGAGGAAGAGAAAGTGATGTTACAGGGAGGTGAGTTTTCTATATTTCACTTGAACTGGTGAAAGGTTGACACTGGTAAGCTGTGGTGTTATGTGCAGCTGACGTATACCTAAAACAGTCAGTAAAATGATGCGCAGAGACACCCCAAACACAATAGATGAAATTTCTAAAAAATGTTCAAGTAACTCATAGGAAGGCAAGAAAAGGAAAAGTAAGAAACTGAAAACAGAGCAAAAAATAAAATGACAGACTTACACTTTGTCATATCAATAAATACACTAAATAAAAGCTCTATACCAATTAAAAGACAAAGATTGGCAGAGTAGATTAAAAAACATGACCCAAGGGGTGTCTGCATGGCTCAGTTGTCTAAGCGACCTACTCTTGATTTCGGCTCAGGTCATGATCTCAGGGTGGTGAGATGGTGCCCAATGTTGGGCTCCACACTTAAGATTCTTTCTCTCGCCCTCTCCTCTTTCTGCTCTGCTCTCACTCTCTCTCTAACAAAACAAAACAAACAAACAAAAAAACACATGACCCAACTATTCAGCTTGTAAGAAAGTTATTTAAAAGGTAATTGTATAGGCAGGTTGAAACTGAAAGGATGGAAGTATCTACATTATGCTAACATTAATATAGCCATTCCTATTTTCCTTTGATTAGACTTCAGAGCAAAGAACATTACAAAGAACATTACAAGATATAGAGAGGACATTCTATGATGATGTAATTGTCAGACTACCCAGAAGACACAGTAATCCTAAATATGTATGCACTAAGCAGTGGAGATGCAAAATGTGTGAAGCAAAAGCTGATAGAACTGAAAGTAAAAATAGAAAAATCCACAATTATAGTTGAAGACTTCAATCCCCCTTCCTTACCAATTGTTTTAGAGCTAAAAGAAGATCAACAAGTATATAAGAAAAACCATCAACGAATAATGTCTAATTGACATTTATAGAACACTCTAACAATAACAATACCTATTTTTAAGTACCCATAGAGCATACACCAAGATGAACCAAACCCTGAGCCATAAAACAAAATCAACTTTTAAAGAATTGAAATCATGTAGCGTGTGTTCTCTGACCACAAAAGTATCAAAATAGAAGTGAATAAAAGAGAGATAAGAACCTTTCCAGGTACGCCTGGGTAGCACAGCGGTTAAGCGTCTGTCTTCGGCTCAGGGCGTGATCCCAGCGTTGCGGGATTGAGCCCCACATCAGGCTCTTCCGCTATGAGCCTGCTTCTTCCTCTCCCACTCCCCCTGCTTGTGTTCCCTCTCTCGCTGGCTGTGTCTATCTCTGTCAAATAAATAAATAAAATCTTAAAAAAAAAAAAAAAAAAAGGAACCTTTCCAAATACTCAGAAACTAAACAATACACCTGTAAATAATCCATGCATCAAAGAGGAAGTCTTAGGAGAAAATTTTTAAAAATTCATTAAACCACGTGAAAATAAACATGTAACATATCAGAACTTCTGGAACACAGCTGAAGCAATGCTGAAAGGAAAGTTTATAACATTAAATATTTATATTTGAATTTATTAGAAAAAAGGAAAAGTATTAAATCAATGATAGAAGGACCCACCTCAAGAAACAAAAGCAAAATAAAACCAAAGCAAGAAAAAGGAAATAAAAAAGATAAGAGCAGAAATCGATAGTATTGAAAAGAGAAAATCAATGCAAATAAAATAGCTGGTTCCTTGGAAAGTTCAATAACATTTACAAACCTCTAGCAAGACCAAAAAGAAAAAAGAAAAAAAGAAAAGACACAAATGATCAATATGAGGTGGAATGGAACAAGAGATATCACTGCACAACCTGCAGATCTCAAAAGTACAATAAGAGAACACTGTCGGTAACACTACAGACATAAATTTGCCAAGTTAGATGAAACGGACAAATTTTTCAAAACAATCTACTACAGCTCACCCAATGAGAAATAGCTGACTTGAGGAGCCCTATGACTATTAAGAAAATTTAATTCATAATTAAAATACTCCCAAAAAAGAAATCTCCAGGCCCAGACACCTTCACAAGAAAATTCTACTGAACGTTTAAAGAAAGAATTCATGCTAATTCTATACAATGTCATCCAGAAAAGAGGAGATGAGGGAATAATTCCAATTTATTTATATAAAGCTACTAATAACCTGATACTAAAACTAGTGACAGCAACAACAAAAAACTACAGATGACTATCCCTCATGAATATAAACACAAAAATGCTTAACAATAAATATTAAATGAAATTGAGAAATATCTAAAGAGGATTTGTGACCAAATGGATTTCATTCCAGGTATGCAAGCCTGCTTCAATATATGAAAATCAATCAGTATAGTCCACTATATTGACAGACTAAAGAAGAAAAAAAATCACATCAAATCAATTGATACAGAAAAAGCACTGGACAGAATGTAACAACCATTCGTGATTAAAAATCTCAGAAAAAGAGAATCAGAGAACTTCCTTAGCTTGATAAAGATAATCCATGACATACCTATGCTTAACATCATTCTTAATGGTGAAAGATTGATTGCTTTCCCTCCAAGAGGAAAGCAAGGATGTCCACACTCACCATCCTTCTTCCACATGATGCTGGAACTTCCAGCCTGTGCATTAAGGCAAGAAAAGGAAATTAAAAAAGGAATACAAGTTGGAAAGGAATAAAGCTGTCCATATTTGCAGATGGCATGGTTGTGTGTGTAGAAAATCCCAAGGAATCCTTAGAAAACCTCTAGAACTAATAAGTGAGTTCAGTAAGGTCACAAGCTTTAAGACAAACATACAGAAATAGATTCCTCTGTACTAACAAATAAGACTGCAGACATTGAAATAAAAATACAGTACTTAAAATCACTCACAGGAGCATCTGGGTGGCTCAGTTAAGTGTCTGCCTTCAGCTTAGGTTATGATCCCGGGATCCTGGGATCAGGCCCCATGTTGGGCTCCCTGCTCAGCGGGGAGTCTGCTTCTCCCTCTCCCTCTGCTGCTCCCCCTGCTTGTGCTCTCTCTCTGGTTCTCTCTCTCTCAAATAAAATCTTTTTTAAAAAAATTAATCACTCACAAAAGGAGAGAAACACTTAAATCTAACAAAACAGTAGGGACCTGCATGCTGAAAACTACACAAGACTGATGGAAGAAATTAAAGGTCTATATAAATGCAGAGACACACCATATTAACGGATTGGCAGACTTAATGAGCAAAGGTCCAGTCTCTCCAAATTGATATATGTGTTTTAACTCAATTATCAAAATCCCAGCAAGGTTATTTGTAGATATTGAAAAGATTATTCTAGAATATATATATGGAAAAGCAAAGGACCTAAAATAGCTAAAACCATTTGGAAAAAGAAGAAGAAAGTGGGAGGACATTATCTAGCTCTAGTAATCCAGACTGTGTGGTAGTGGCCAAGGACTTAAAAGGTGACTGACGTCTGTAGACATATGAGGAAGGTTATGCAACTTTGTCCTTGATGACCTTTGCATACGGGAATCCGGTCATGTCGTTCCTGTAAATCTTAGCATAGCATAGTCATTTCTGTACATTCTCCCTTTTCTCCTTGGGCAAGGTGGGTTTTGGGTAGAGTGGTTTCTGCAAATCTCATCTGTAACATGCCTACATGCAGCGCTAAAAAGTTTTTTAAACTATAGGTCACAGCAGCAAGGGAAATAGAAGCAATGTGGAGTCAGATATGCTAAGTTTCTCCCAGTAACTTCCAGTCTAAATTTGGGTCTGAAGGCAGAAGTCTGATGTCCCAGCTCAAAGAGAAAATTCTTTCTTATTCAGCCTTTTATTCTATCAGGCCTTCAAGTGATTGGATGAGGACCACCTACACTGGCGAGGGTAATTTGCTTTACTCATTCGACAGATGCAGATATTAATCTCATCTAGAAAACCCTTCACAGACCTACACAGAATAATATTGAACCAAATACCTGGGTACCGTCCTTCCAGTTCACACACAAAATTAAGCGGATAGTCACTGTTGAAATCTAGTGAATACGGTGAATATCAACAAAAGAGGCATTTCAACAGTAGAGAATTTTTATGGGTCATGAAAGAGAAGTCCAGCATTCCAATGCGTTTCGCTTTTAGGAGGGCAGTTGACCTCGTCCGCGCTGGGCTTCATGCCTTTGGCGTTCTCCCATGCCCGCCCTTCCCCCGGTTCTGCGACCTCCGTTTCCCCAGGTCTCATCCGAAACCTGGGGCTTCTTCCCTTTCTCAACCTATTTTCCAGCTTTCCCTGAGTACTCGGGAACTTCTTTGGGACTTGTGCAAGATTATTGTTTTGTGAGGTTCCCAGAGTAATCAAAACAGCAGAACCACTAAGTCAGGAGTAGAGAAGTGATAGTAGACGTTCATGTGTCTATTTAACAAATGAACCTGTCAACACAGCAACTTCCCACGGACCTTATTCCTCTGCCACTTACATCTCCCCCTCTCTCTGCGGCTATGGGCGTAGTCGCAGTGGCAAGATAATGGCTGACCTCAAAGAGCACAGTTCGTGGGCAAGGTTGAGCTGATTACAAACGGGCCTGGTCTCATTTCTCCTCTACTTAAGATTTCATACACCTTCCCTACTTCTTTTCACTTCCTAATCGTTCTCCACTTTTCTACCTTGAGAGGTCTGATGAGCAACGAGGGCTCCTCCGGTGTATTTTCCTAACCCCCCCCCGCCCCGGGGCAGGTCAGCCCAGAGCATGGAGACCGTCCAACATCCCGACTCCATGGGCAAGACTGTGCTGCAACTTGGGTTTGCAGAGCTTGCCAAACTGTGAGTGAAATGGTTTTAGTATTTCATTACTTGAATTTTATGCCGTTTATAAATAATTTCTCCCCTCTGAACCAAAGTAGTCTTTCCTTTTATAGAAGAAAATAGAAACCAGTTTTTGTCATGGGTACGTTAAATTTGCATTCACATTCAATGTGACAAATATTTCTTCAAATGAAAAATCTCACAGGTGGTTTTATTGATTTTTTAAAAAGGCACATGTAATAGTTTCTTTTGATCATGTACCATTTTTTAGGTTTAAAATTTATTTAGTTTTGAATAGGGAATATATCCACATGGTTTAAACTACAAAACATCTCCTTCCCACCTTGCCTTCCAATTCACCCAGTTCCCCTTAGTGGATGTAATTTTTCCAGCTTTTTATTTGTCCTTCCAGAGAGACTGTATACTCGTGATAGAAGACCTATATTTTTATGCAAGTGGTAGTAGTCAAAACACATTGTTTGTTCTATGTGTTGCTTTCCCCCACTTACCCAATTTCTTAAGAGATTTTTCCATGACAAGATAAAGATCTATTTTATTCTTTACGTGTGTGTCATAATTTATGTAAGCAACTCTACAGATCAGCTGTGAAGCTATCACAAATAATTATGTAGGTCCTACAGTGTGGAACAATGGCCCAGAAATTGACCCACCTTTTTTTTTTTTTAACAGCCAGTTGTTAACCATAGAATTTTCATGTACTTGATAGATACAGAAAGCAAAAATGGTTTTAAATAACGTTTTAATTTTAGTTGATAACATTCTGTGAATTTTATCAGGAAGTAGATCATAATGACTTGGAAATTTTATGTGTACTTATTTTTACTACTTCTTTCCTTTTTCCTTTTTATATTCTCTTGTCTCTTTTTCTTTTTCTCCTCCCTTTCTTCCTTTCTCACTCCTTCCTTCCTTCCTTTCCTCTCTTCTTCCTTTATTTCTCTTTTTCATTTTAGAAGATCCCAACAGCTACCCTTTGGTTTTTATTAATGGGCCGATTGAGAGCTATGTAGCCACTAGATGGTGGTACAGGAACATAGGGAGACGTATTTTCGTAAACAGACGTGGAATTATTTTGATTTCCTGCTCAGTTTTTAAATTGCTATACACTGGGGCCCTTAAATGCCTCCTAAGGGATGTCACTGTGATTGCTGTTTAGCAGTTGAGCCGACATAAAATTGATGTTGAGCTTTACAACAGCTGTTCTAGACCACTTTATGTCGATGTTGAGACTTTTTAAAAATGCTCATTGCTTGAAAATGTTAACTCCTCAGTAAGAATCTGTTAAGTTTTCTGAGTGATTTGAAGGCCTTGCTTATATTTCTGACTGATTTACACATCTTACAATGTTACAGTGGAGACTACTTAGAATTTATAATCCTGCCTTATTTAGCTGACGGAATTTTCAGTAAAGAAGTGACAGTTTCCTAGCTACTTCCTATGGAAACAACAAAAGGCATCTGCTTACTATGGTTTTACCCTATCGACTGCAATCTGCTGTTTTATTCAACCTCGCAACATTGATCTTCATCTAAATGAGTCAAACATGTATTTAAAATGATTTGGGAATTTGATGTAAAAGTATCTTCGGTGTGTGGGTTAGCTTAATTAATTTTTGGAAGTCTACCTTGTCCCTTTTAATATTCTGAATCTCTGCTTAGACATTTTGGATTGGTTAATTCCCCTTAAATCACACACACAGAAAAAATACAGAATAAATATTGAAGGATCTCTGCTGACATTGGAACCGCCTGATCCTTTGCATTTACCTTCTGCTGAAGTTCCGTATAACGCATTCAGCACTGGACTGTGGTTGCAGTTACCTGGGAACATCCTGCTGGAGGCCAGCACGGGCACACTCTCATCCTATCTGGGTCCCTGTCGGATTCCTAGAAGTGGATATACAGTGGCTCTCCTCTGTCTCCGCATGTCTTGTCAAGTGGCAAATCCACATCTTCCCGAGAAGTAACCTTACAACAAAGTTCCTACTAACTTGCTGTGACTCGTTGGTTATTTTTGGACGGGCATCGGGGTCGTCACCTCATTTCCATCGCTATTGGTCGTTCTGCATAGCATCGTTACTAGTGCTTGCTGGGTTAGCGCATGAAGAAGCAAACATTTTAGCTGAATTATCTCGCAGGTTTTGATGATAATGGCGCTGTCTTACCATTTAACACGTGCGGGCTTCCTAATGAGGTTCTATGATCTAGTATCCAGTAGCGGTCTGTTAGAACGTCACACCAGAAGCCTTCATGTGAGGCATTCGCTGTTTGAAAGGAAAAATGGCTTCTTCGTACCTGGTAACACATTAGGAAAAAAAAATTGCGGGGTTCAATTCAGTGGAAGAGCACTAATTTAAAAGAAGCATCCCATAGATGATGAAACCGTTACAACGTTGTTCTAGGAAATAAAATCAACCACAGCCGATTCCTTGGTTTTATTAGAAAAGATAGCCCATTTTGTGATCTGTAATGTTTAAATCAATTGAACAATCCTGAAATCTCTCCCCTGAAATGGCTATTACACAGCTTGCAACCTTTTGTTCAAGAGATTAAGTTTGCATCTCCTCACATTATCTCCTTGTAATTGGAAAACTTTCATTTTGACAGAGAAAATGTGCCAGTATCCCTGTGAGCTCTGCCACAAGCCAATGCAGAGTGCCATCTGGAAGGTGCATGCCCAGGCCCTGCGACAGCCTCCTGTCGGCTTGTATCTGGAACTTTGCAACAGAACAACTAATAGCATCTTAAGCTCCATTTGTCTAGCTCGCTAGTGCTCTTGGCAGAGGTCATAACCAGCAGTGGTTTTGTTGATTTGCTGCATCAAATGTAATTAGGTTAAAGCACTCACTGACAGAGGCTCTGATAATGGCATCAAAGCCTCGGGCTTAAATTTACCCATTGTGCCAAATTTAAGTTTAGATCAACAAAGACATACTAATTTCATCATTGGGACAATAGAACTTAATAATTTTTAAAGATGCTTATTTGAGACAACAAGATTTTTTTTTTCTTTTGGACTTTGTAATTGTTTTAGTATTATTATTTTTTATGTTTCTTTTGTTTTTTAGTCACTGGTTTCCAGTGAAGGGTTTGATCTTTCCTGCAAGGAAAGACCACGGCATATGTTTACAAGCCATACCTCCCTCCCAAGGCTTACCCTTGAGTACATTATGGAAAATGATAAGCCATTTTTCAAATTCTATCAAACAACTTTTAACTCTATGAAACTCAACAGTTTCATACTTGTAAGAGGAGAGGTAACATTATTACTGGGCCTTTAACTCTTGCTTACTGGAAAACTCCAACAGTGCCAGAAGCCTGTTTATAAATGAGTCAGTTTCAGGCTCTGAGTAAGCTAGAGAAACCATTACTTGGGGTTAAAGTTAGGGCAAGGCTGGGCCCAGAGCATAAGATAGGCTTTGGCTCTTACTAAGAGCCATAAGGAAACTACAAAAGTTTTCTGCTTACTGCAGAGAAGGCAAAATTCAGCAGAAGTAAGGTTGATCAGTTTCACGTATAAATGTTGTCTGACAAGTCAGCAGGGGTCTGTGTTAGGGAGAGCTCAGGCCTGGGCCCGGCAGGGGGTAGCATTTCCCTGGAATGGTTGTGCTCAGGATCTGGATGGGGCCCGTTGAAGAACGAGCAGAGGAGTTAAGGATGATGTCATAAGCACAATAATAATGATATGTGAAGTGCCTTTTTTTTAATCAAGTTCTCAATTTCCTCTCACTTTATGGGTTCTCGACTCTACCTCCAATACTAGATCTCACAAAGAAATCACTCTGAAATTTCCAGGGGATGGCAGTCATTTCTGTGGCCTTTGTCCCTCATTGTGGAAGCTGTCTTAGTTGGAGCTTTCCAGGTATGCTGCTTTTGATAAAAGCAGTAGGCATATGTGAGAATGAGGTTAAGTAAGTGTTTATTTGAGGATTTAATATCGTATACACTGTAGGAGTAAAGCAATTATCATGCTGTTAATTTCATATTCATGTATGGCTTATTTATTTGTTGTTTACCTCTCTGAATAATGAAAATGCCATGGAAATCTGCTGCTTCTGGTGCTCTAATTTTAAATGAAGCTAAATGTCATGTATAATTTTAAGTTACAGATTGCTAATTCTATTCTATTTTAAATACTCTACGAGAAGCCCCTTTGTTCTTCCAGAATCCTTTTTAAGAAGAATTAAAGCATAATTGTCTGAGTAATTATAGAATAGGTAATTAATAGATTAAAACATGAATCTGAAGCAGCATAGGTGCATTTTGAATCGTATAGCTGTCTGAGCCTTTATGTGCGTGCCTGCGTGTATGCGAATTTCTCAGATTCAACACCTTAACTGCTTTTCTGACAAATACAATGTAGTCAGAAAATAATAACCCACTGCCTCTACTGGGAAGTTATTTGTATCTGGCCTGCTTGTAATCAGGCGGCAGTCAGGGTTTGGTGAAGGGCTTTGGAGAGCTCCAGGGTAACGCGGTTGTCATCTAGAACCAGTCACTGGCAGAATTCTAAGTTCGTCTTCTGGGAATGTAATTAAAAAAGGAAAGGAAGGAAAGAAGGAAGGAAGGAAAGAAATCCATATCCAATGCATGTGAAGTCCCTTCCCAGTTTGGGAATCCACTCAAGTTGTATGCCTCGGATTCCTCTTCCTGACCCTTCCTGCTCTTCTCTGCTTAATACTAAACCCATACCTGGAACCAGAGTGGTGGGCCATCCAAGTTCTTCTCAGTATTTTATTAATTGGACAAGCATCACCCTGGGCCTACCATATGCATAGATAAGGTCCCTACCCTTGGGTGGCTGTAGCCTGATGGAGGAGATAACATATAGATATGAATTATTGAATAAATAATACTGCAAGTCAGTATATATTTAAATACTCCAAAGGCAGAAATTGTTGAGGAAATTCATTTCTGCGTACCCTTAACACAGTCTGCAAAGCTTGGATGTGCCAGTTGTTCAATTTCCATTGTTATTTACAAAAGTGAAGCTTTGAATTAAGAAAAAAAATGCACCATCTGCCTACCCATGTAATAATGCTTGGTTTTATTCCCAAGCATATCAACCACTGGCTTGGCATTTTAACTAACTGAAGCACTTTTCTCATTAGAGTGTGTCTGTGTCTACAAAGGGCCTTTTCTCCTGGTTGCTCATTTTCATATTTTTGCCCCCTTACTCTGCCTTTTGCTGGACTCGCAGCCTTCTCTATGTAAGGATGGCAAGCTTGTCAAGTGACCTTTGCCTTCAAGTACCTCATATGCAGGCTACGCCTGACGCCTGTCTTTGGCCAGTTACTTATTCAATCACTCCTTTTTATCAACTAACTGTATAATCCATATTATACTGTTTTCTGTGGATGCACAGGACAGCTACAGCTCTTTAAGGACACGAAGAAGTACGCTATGGTGCCCGCCCTCGACTAAATTTCAGTCAAAGGAAAAATACATATAAAAATACTCCATTGTAAGCAGAAGTTTCTAAGTGCCAGAGTGAATGTTATACACTTATTCATTCAGTCAGTCATTTACTCAACAAATATTTATTGAGTGTTGTGATGTGTCAAGTACAGTGTGATTCACTGGAGATATAAACATGCATAAATCATACACGGTGCCTGCTCTGCTCTCAGAGGGAGTAGATGCCATCACAGGAGAGAATTTTGTTGCTCAAAGCGTGTCCACAGATGGACAGCACAGGCGTCCCCTAGCAGCTGGTTAGAAAGGCAGACTCTCAGGCCCCAACCAGGTCTATTGAATCCAAATCTGCATTTAAACCAGAGGCCTGAGTGACTTGAAGTGACGTTTTAAAAGCACTGGCTACAAGGAGCATAGAATGCTTTGTAAGGGAGCTGAAGTAAGGAGGAGCCACCAAGTCTTATTAAAAGAGGCAGAAGGGCAAACTTAGGCAGGTTAAAGTCCTTTTCTTATTCTGTTGAGCTGCTATAACAGTATCATAGACCAGGTGGCTTATAAACAACAGAAGTTTATTTCACACAGTTCTGAAAGCTGGGAATCCAAGCTCAAGGCGCCGGTAGATGTGGTGACTGATGTGGGCTTGGGTCCTGGTTCGTAGACCTCTGTCATCTTTCTGTAGCCTCACAGGGCAGAAGGAGCAGTGAGACTCTCTGGAGTCTCTTTATAAGGCTAATCCCATTCATGAGGGCTCTGCTCACATGACCTAATCACCTCTCAAAGGTCCTACCTTCTAATACCATCACACTGGGGAATAGGTTTCAACATGAATTTTGAAGGGACACAAACATTCTGCTAGAGCACAAGGGATTAGATATAATCTGAATACGATTCAGGAAGGGAAATTTTGGAAGCTAGCTCTTTAATGATCCTGTAATTGGTGATGATCCACAGAAAGTAGATTGAAAATGTATGATAATATGAAATTCAAAGCCGGGAGGAAGGAGAATGGTTTAGATTCTAGACTCCAGAAGTAGGGATGGGCTGCCAATGGTGCAGCCCCTGGGAGTAGGACTTTTCTTATCCAGAGCCTGTGGAGATAACTATTAATCCTCTCAAAGGTGATTTTTAAATTAATTTTTAGGCCTGATGTTTTTGAATCCCAAAATTATAGTGACAGTCAACAAGTAGATACAAATCGAGGTATAGCATTTTATATATACAAATTTTTCTAAAACACATCTAATTTAGTAGACCTTAGATATGGGAGGAAGGGAGGTATTGGGATCAGTAGTCTTGCTTCAGAATTAATGGAGGATGTTATTTCAGGGGGAAAAGACTGTTTACATCTTTACAAGGAATTCTATCTTTATAATCAAGCGAGGTCCTGCACGGGAGTATGAGAAAATGAGTTTTATCAGTAGTGGCTTTATCTACTTCAATCATCCTTTCTGTTACCTGTCCTCCCCCAACTCTGTGGTCTTTAACACATGAGAAAATGAAGAGAGCATTATGGTGAAGTCCAATAAGGGTAATACAGGGAGGGACTGATGACCTAATCAGGTGCATCTTTTGAACCACACTGTGCCACGCGGTTTCTGCCTTTGTGTCAGGTCCGTCCTCGACACAGGGATCCTTCCATTCTCAGGTTTGTAAGAATTTGAGGGGCTGACTCCAGTCAACCTTACGACAATCCAAAAAGTTTACGTTTGCTTATCGGGCTCTTAAGGCTGTCTCCAGAGGATATTGTTTCTGGGATGTTTGAAAACGACATCCATATCTCCTGTTTTATGGGCATCTGTCAGTGTGGCATTCTGTGTGCTTTACACACAGGACTTACCTGCACACAAACCTGAGCTGACAGGGAGAAGCCTCAGCTCTCCAATAAATGACAGGCTCAATCAGTGAGACACAG
Source organism: Ailuropoda melanoleuca (assembly GCF_002007445.2). Taxonomy (NCBI): domain Eukaryota; kingdom Metazoa; phylum Chordata; class Mammalia; order Carnivora; family Ursidae; genus Ailuropoda; species Ailuropoda melanoleuca. Next base: position 148,476,874 of record NC_048219.1, read on the forward strand.
AGCTTAGAGCAGCGCGCCGGGCAGTTTACCTTACAGAGCTCAGAGAATACCATCATCAAATTTTCAGTGCTGCTCTTTCAAATGTATCAGCAGAATGGCGAGAAGGTATTCTTTGAGTAGAATGTCTCAAAACAACTTGATAAATCCCGGATTTTAATTTTTAGCCATAAACCTAGGAAGCTGGAGAAGTACATGTGGCTATGTAGGGGTTTGGAAGAAGAGTTTTCTAGCTGGAGGTAAGGTCCATAGGTGGCATTTTGGTAGCAAATTGGAAGATTCATTGATCTGAAAATTTGGAATAATATCTTCAAAGTGAAATTATTTTATTTTAATTTACATGGACTCTCTGTTGGGGTGAACATTCTCTACATGGCCACAGAAATGTCCCCTCGTCAAAGGAATTAGTAGCTATATTGAGCATTAGTAAATGGATACTGTTTAAAGGCCAATGATACATGTCATAGTTTTGAGTTTCATTAGAAAGCATGCTGCACTACAAATACGAGGTATGTGGTGGGTGAATATTTTGCTGGTGGCTATTTTTTATATTTAAGGTAGATTTGATATTTTACTTACGAAGATCATCTGGAGCCATATATGATAAATCAGTCAGGTGGTCAATTTCTAGCAAACTGTCTTAGGTCAAAAAAAAAAAAGATGGAAGGAAGGGTGAATGGAAGGAAGGAGAGAAAGGAAGGGGGGGGATAAAGACCATGTAACTATGAAGAACAATTTTACACTTATGTATTGAAAATTCTTGCTTGGTTCCAAATGGTAGCAGCATTGGCCTCACAATTCCTTCCAGAAAGACTGTGATGGCAGCAAACAGTTGAATATGCATCTTGCAGTGCGTTTGTCCCAAATAGGTTTCATTGTTCTTTAGTAAGATTTAATGCATATGAATTACTTAATTTTTGCAAGAATTCTTCAGTTATTATTTCTATAATGAGAGCCACACTAAATATACAAGAGAACTTTTCCTATTATTACTGATAATAGAAGTTCTAAGTGACATTTTTTATATATGAGAACGAGAATTAACACATCATGAAATTGGAAACTACAGAGCAAGTAAGAATATTTTTTTTTAATTCCTCAAAGAATCACTGCATTTTATGAAGTAATTCGTTAAAACCAACAAATACCATTTCTGAAATTATGAAGGGAGAGTCCATGCCTTGCTAACAGACACTCTGAGGCCATGTTTTTTTCTATCTACATGGGACATCCTTTGGTGGAGACTGGGTCAACTCTGTATTTTGTCTTTCTTTATGCTGATATTTACTGTCAAACTTCTTTCCCACCATGTCAAAGTCCCACCGGTGAGAATGACTCAAAATGGCTTTCACAGTTAAGGAAAATCAAAACACAACAGAACAAAAAACCGGGTGCTAATAGAACGACTGCGTACCGACTGGCTATTGGAGTTCAGCCAGTGAAAGAGAAAAATGTGGTAGCAAAAGTGGCACCACGTAAATGATTATCAGTGGAAAAAATGTCACACATCATGTGGCCTCTGTCTGTTAATTTAATGTGATGCACTTGAGTGTAAAAATAATGGGCTCTGTCAGCCTTATTAATTATCTATGCTTGTTCTGGAAGTCAGGATTGTGAAATGCCTCTGAACCACCTGATGTAATGGGCCGTTTTAGAGCTTTACGTGCAAGCCTCTGCACAAGCGATTGCAATCCCGATGGCTAGATTTTCTGCAGTTGGGGATGTTGTACCGAGCTGGACTCACATAATAGCGATATTGGCCTCAAGATGACGGAATAATCAATCTTTCTATAGTGGATTTCTTTAGCCTGGTGGGACAAATTTCCTAGTTAATGAAACCATTCTGATGCCTAGGGCACTTCTTGAGCTCTGGCCGCCTCTGTTTGTCCATTATAGTTTAAATACACGGCATTTATGTTAATGGTAGAAGCAAATTAGCCGGTTACCATTCCTCATGTGCACTTTTTCGGTATATTCTTTACTATGGCCCTCAGAAAGCTGGGAGACAAGCTAGCCAGATAGCGCTCTAACACTGGGAACTATTAATACCTTCATGTCTGAGAATTTACTAATGGGACATTTTAAGGAGGAAATGTTTGTGGGTGAGATGCTGTGAAGAAAGATCTGGCTGCTGAGGGCCATTGCTTCTTTTATTCCTCAAGCAAGCTGATCCATTTTGTGTTTGTGTGTGTGTGTGTGTGTGTGTGTGTGTGTAAATTTACACTATGAACTGCTGAAGGATAAAGAACATGTCTCTTTTTCTGCCCTGGATCTTGGCCCTGTGTTAAGTACCCAATGACTTTGTAATACGTGTTTGTGAGGGGGTGGGTGTTCTAGTGAAAACACACGAAGATTGAGATGATGATGATTTATTTAAATAGACTTTAAGATCTGATCTAGCTGTTTAGATTTTAATATTATGTTGACCTTTCTTACAAAGTTTAGGAGAGCATTTTGTTGCTAATGTCTTCTATGCAACTATTATGTATCTTGTATTCAAGAAATAGAGTCTTCTTAGATCATTCGTGAAGGAAAAAAAAACATAATGAAGGGATAAATGTTGAAACTTGATGTCAAATATTCAGGTCCACATGTCATAAGAATTATGAAACATTCTAATTAGATGAAGATCAGTATTTATATAGTTTCTTCTGGTAACTAGATTGATAACCAGATTTAGTTATGCCACCTAGATGTATGTCTCACCAACATGGAATAATTTGTAAATGTATACCAACAAAACTTTTCCCTTTACTCTTTAACACTGAGAGCTAATTGTTCAGCTAAAGTCATGGGGCTTTGAGTAAGTCAGTTAACACTCTTGAACTTTGGTTTTATTGTAGACAATGAGGGAGTAAGGTGGAACGATCTCTAAGGCCCTTTTTAGCTCTGAAAAGATTTGGCTCTGTGATCTTGTGCGTCTCTGAGTACGTCATAAGTAAATGATATTACACTGTTCACACCAGGGAAAGAATCACCCTCAGCTATCTGATATGGCTCTTTTTAGTCAGTTATTCTAGATTATATAACCTATTCATTTTCTTTATAGCTTTTACCACAGCCTCTAATTACCTTGTTTGTTTATCTTCCTGTTTGTTTGCCTCTCCATGAGGCTAGAGACTCTCTTGCTCACACATTGATGGCCAGTGCTTAGAAAAACTGAGTGCCTGGCCCATGGGGAGTCCAATAAATACCTTTTGAATGAATGAATGAGTACATGAGTTCAGCTCTGCCCCCGGAGTACAGCCTCTTTACTCTTTAAAACAACTTCACTTGGAGTTCAGTGGGATAAAGAGGTGGTTGAAACTACCATTTATGTGAAATAATCACGAGAGGATATGATTGAATGTTTTGCTTCATACACACACACACACATATATATACATATATATACACAGACACACACATATATATATAAATATATAATCCATCTGCATTTTATTTATTTATGGCCTTATCACTTTAGCTAATCAAAAGTGGGATTTTCATCGGTAAATTGTTTATGTGCTTGGTTTTGTTTTTGTTTTTAGCAACTACATTTAATTAGTCATTTTGTTCCTAAAATTTATGATTAGCTGTCATACCTGAGTACATAGTAATGTCTAGGTACATTTCTCATCATATAAATAAATTTTGCCTATTATAGGCATGCATTTTCATGTGAGAGAAGAATTTTTATCGTCACAAAATGTGAATTGTAAATTTTAGGATTCATTGTGGAAAGTAGTACATCTTGTAATTTCCTACCGAGCGGTTAGAACATCACCTGTTCTTCCATGCTTCACTTATGTAATTTCCCATAACATGAAAACTTTGGAAAAAATCATGTTGTTTATCCTTCATAAACTGGCTGAATTACTCCTTGCTTCAACATATGTTCAAGTTAAGGTCAATGTGGGTGCTGTTTTCCGAGCTTTAAATTTGTGGCAAGGGTAGATCTTTCTTTGTGAGACGTTACACTATGGACCTTGCCTCCCAGTAAAGTAAATCCTTTCAAATTAGAAAAAAAAAAATGTCAGTTGTGTTGGAATACAGGATTCTAAACATCCATGACCATAGAGTCTGTTACTGCCTGTTATAGGACTCTATAATCACTGTCTGAAACAGTTTTAAAGGGAGCATAACCTTCTGTTGTCCTTGTGGTGTACATACAACATGAAATAGTTTTTCTCATAATGTTCATTTTTTTCCTCATGGAAAAGCTGTCAGATTTTGATAAAGTGTATTTATGACAATTTGTTGGAGACAAACCTTTGCAGCCTGTGATGATGATTTGCCCCCTCAGTGGATCTGGGAACCGTTCCCGACAGTAGAGCTAAGCCCATGCGTGTTTCATAAACACACTTGAGATTACAAATTGGCCAGGAGGTAAGAACAAACCCAGTGACATACTAAGGAACACAGGTTTTGGTGGCATGGTAGAGGGGAAAAGGAAGGAAAATAATTTGCATTTTCTTGCCTGCAAGACGTCCGCTGTGCCTCAGCCACTGCAGGCAAGCGCACCCGTCAGTATGTCCCGCTGCCTAGCAAGAGTTGAACAAGAGAGTCTCATCACAAACTGCAGCCGGCGCCACACATGCGTTATACATATTTCCACGGTACTTGCATTTTGATAATTCTTGAACTGCAACACATTGCATATTAATTAAGTACAACTGGTTCTGAATTGTCTTTAAAAAGGTGCAAATTATGGCTTCAAAGTGACCTGATAGAGGTGCAAATGAATGTTAGCGCAACATTTCTAAAATGGAATCGTTTTAAATATACATATATAGATGTGAATTCAGAGTCAGTCTACTTCATTTTTTGGTTGGGAGTTTACTGCCTCAAAATGGGAAATAAATGTGTGAATGCTATCAAGGGTGTGAAATCCTCCATTTGTACAGACTGGAAACTTGGTAATAATTATGAATATAGAAATAGCAGAAATTATACAAAAGTTTAGCAACATTTTAATTTTAAATGCAAGTATTTCAGGGGAAGAGTTTAAATCTGTTTGGAGAGATTTTCTTGCAGTGTTTGATACTAAAAAGTTAGGGATTTCCAACCAGCTTTTATAAATGCTAATTTTCTTGTAATTTTAAAACAGAAGATTGCATTGACTAATCTTTTTTATTTCAAAAGCTGCTTATTCTAAGTGTGTCTGAATCTGATAAACTCATGAGCCCGGACTTAACCCATCCTAAATGAAACTTAACCTTTTCTCTCTTCTCACATGAGTGGACAATGGGTCTCAGCTGCAAGGAGCATCAGCGAAGCTTGCCCAATCTCTAGGCCAGCTGGAAGGCCAGACTCCCTGGCTCTTCAGCCAAATAGACGCTGGCGCTGAGTTACCCTGGGGCAGAGGTTTAACATGGCTTGAATGAAGCTTGGATTTTGAAGTATCCATCCCTTTAGGTTGATGTCACTGGGAGTCCAAGACTCCTCTTTCATTAACTGGCCTCTCACATAGACGGCAATAGCGACAGAAAACAGCCAACCACTAAAACAGTTGGTTCTTTTTTATTATTTGTAATTTTGTCTATTTGCATGAGAGCCTGGCAGCATATGGCCTGATGAATTAAAAAAAACAAAACCCTGTAAAGTCTCATCTCCGGGCCAGAGCCTCCAGCTCATGGCATGAGCAGGGGCCAGTGGTGCTCCACCTGCCACTTGTCTGGAGTGTGGGGGCATAAACTGATGACCTACTAGGTTTCCACAGCCAAATAGCGCTCAGCCGATGCCATGATTTAATTCCTAACAGTACTGCACAAATGGCTGGAAGTGGCAAGCCCCACTGTTTCAATAGTAAATCCGATTGGCAAGCTACCTGCTCTTTGCCCTACCTACTATTCTATGCTAATTATGCCCTGTCGCTCACAGGAACAGAGAGGAGCAGAAATGCTTCTAACCCAATGCCCACAGGTCAGTTTGAGGAGGGACACACAGGCGTGCACAGTCACATTATCATTCCCCACTAAAGGGACGAGCAGCAAACCAGGGAGAGAAAAAAAACATCTTGGCGATGCATCCGTTTACTTCTGTTGTTACATTTGGTAATTTCAAAGTCAAGATTTATATAGCCCTTATGTGTTGGTTTTTCTGAATTAGCCATTTTCTTTAGCTGTAAAGTTGGGTCAAAGGAATATATTTTACGATTTCTTCTGAGAACTGAACATTTCTTTGCCCGAAATAAGAAAATTAAAATTATTTAGATTCCTACTTCAGAGTTAAACCAAGTTACAAACCTTATTTTTTCCTTAATTTTGTGTGTATGTGATTATATAATGTCAAACAAACCATGCAAACATAGAAACAATGTACAGACTTGTACTAATTTAATTGTTATGAAGGTCAAAAAAAAGTCATCTGGAAAGCCAAAGTCTACCTACTAACCCATTTTGATGTAGTTTAGAATTCTTTTATTTTTCTTGCATTTTAAGATTACTAAATACATGCATACTAAAGACATTTGAGTCAGAATTGCCAGCAATCAAAGAAAGGAAGAAATAATTTGGGGGTGAAGAGCTTCTACGATCTTATGAAGAGAGAGATTTTCTTGATCAGCCACAGCAGACACATTCAGCCCTGTGAGGTTGAGTACAGATAGAACAGTTTATGGCACAGTACACAAATCCCTGGTAAATGCTAAGCTTTGCTATCCCACTAAATCCTAAGAATAACTGTGAGGTATTTTATGTTTATTATGTTGTGTGTGACAACTGGTAATGCAAGAGCACTGACCAATCAAAATGGCAGCCCTGGAGTAGAATCCCAGAAGCTTCTCTGCTCCCAGATTTTGACTCTTTGGTTCCTGAATTTGGGGGAGGTCCAGAGGAACCTGGTGTAGGGAGGTGGGTACAGGGATTGACAGGATTTGGGCAGAAGCCATTTACCAACATAGGAAAGTGCTTCAATCATTTATTAACCAGTATTAACTCCATGGTGGCTGAACATCCCAGAGGTAGGCATGATTTCACAGATGAAGACATCGTGGCTTAGAGAGGTTGATTGATTTCTTCCAAATCCAGAACTCAAATCCATATCTGTCTCCAAAGACTGAATGAACTCTTCTATGTCATGCTGCCGCTGTAATGCTTCCTGGAAATTTTGCACTAAAGATTTGAGTCAAATTTTTGCTGCTACTCCAGCTGAGCAATGTGGATAAAGATACCAGACGTGCCCTAGCGAGCGATGATGCTTGCCTGAGAGTAGAGAAAGTCTATTGTAAACTCAGTGACTTCTGATGTTCGGTTGGTATATGTTCCTCCATGTGACTGATGCTTGGTAGTTTGTTGAATTAAAAGAAAACCTGTGTAGTTGCACTTTCATACAGTGAGGTGTGTAGGAAACACACCAGCCGCCTTTTTAGATAAGATGCAATTCTAGGTAAGGGCCAGTTATTAAACTATTAAAAATATTTGTTTCCAGTTGAGGTAATTTAGTTTAAACTGAACTAAGTGAACAAGTTTTGTTTCAATTCAAAATGAATATAAATAACTAAAGCTTAAATTAAAAGGAATACTTTAAGGTTTACGATTTTCATGTATAGCAGTGAAATTTTTCCGGAGAGGTAGCATGTATTAGGTGCTAAATGGGAGTCGACTACTTCTTCAGGAAACAAAAACACTTTGCAAAGAAAGTAGAAAGAGATGAAATGTTAAGCTCTGTCCCTTCTTTATGGAACCAATTAAGGAAAGACTATAGATATACTCAAAGTATAACCACATTCTGTTTAGAAAAATAAGTTCAAGAACACTGATTTTACTGGCTAAAACGTAGCTGTAAACATTCCCTAATATATGACAGATTTTGTTCCAAATGTTTATTTGTAATTTAGTATTCAAATTTCCATATATAAAATTGAAATGATAGTAGCTTTGTCCTCAGTCTAAATAGTAAAATTTATTTTACCTATAATTTACCAGTTTTTAAATTTTACCTATAATGTTTTAGGCCCTACTTTCTATGTATTGTTTATGAGAGGAAAAGGATTCTAAGTTCCAAGGTAGTTTCCTGGAACATACTTGCATCTGGACCTCCCATCTTGACGTAAAGCAAGCAAACAAACCAAACCCATAGTTTAGATCACATCCTCCCATATTTTCTCAGGAATAAGACAGAGGTTCATCAAGGGAAGGGTTTAAGGATGAGGTTATTTGCTTAGATTTGCAGTGGGGCATGGGAGTGGGGGGTGGGGGCACCTGGGGGGACAAAGTCTGCTAACCTCCACACTCTTGGTTTCGACTCAGGTTGTGATCTCAGGGTGTTGAACTTGAGCCCTGGTTGGGCTCAGCCAGGAATCTGCTTGCTCTTTCTCCCTCTCCCTCTGTCCCTCCCCCTACGTACAACCCCCGCCCCAACCCTGAGTGCATGCAAGCGCTCTCTCTCTCTCTCTCTCTCTCCCTGTCTCTAAAATAACTCTTTAAACAAAAATATAAAGATTTGCAGCGTAATTCTGGGAAAACGCTTTGAAGAATGCTGTAAATGAAAGTATTCCAAATCTAACAATTGGCATAGATTGTAGTACTTAAGAGTTTAAGAGCTGGATAGGACTTCCAAGATCACCAAGGTAGGCATATCCTTCTAATTTGAATAAACTGAATGAAGTTCTTTTTCCTCCCTCTTCCTTTAATTTACAAACACAGGTTAGGGCTAAAGAATCTTTACAGCTTTGCCTGGATCATTTTTCTTCTTGGTATGGTCCAAGCTAGCTATACAGCAAGATTTACAGAATATTTGAAGCCTACGTGTTAAAAAATATTTATTTTTTGTTGCAACCTTCTTTCATTAAAGCATCCATTCTGTCAATAGAGTCTACTCATTGGGCAAATATTTCTTTAATTTCTATCCTGTGCACAGTATAATCTTAGCTAATGGGCAAATACAGAAATACATAAAATGTGGTTTCTACTCTCAAGATGATTATTTTCTAGGGGCTCCTGTGTGGCTCAGTTGGTTAAACGTCTGCCTCTTGATTTCACCTCAGGTCATGATTTCAGGGTCTTGAGATCGAGCCCTACATCAGCTCCCCAGTGGGCATGGAGCCTGCTTGGGATTCTCCCTCTCCCTCTTCCCTCCCTCTGCCCTTTCCCCCCCACTAAAAAAAAAAAAAAAAAAGATTATTTTCTAGGCAAGAACAAAAGATAAAAGTAAGTCAAATAGCAATTCAGGAGCTTAATCAAGAAATTAAATAAATGCTTCCAAAATAAATTTCAGATGAGAGGGGCCATGAGTTCAGAAGAAGGAAGGAGCACTGTAGTCGCATTGAGATAGATTGATCCATGAAAGGGCAGGGCAACTGAGGCTAGCATGTAAAGTATTTCAGCGGATGAAAATGGAACGGAAGCACAGGGAATGGACAAAAAAGGACTCAATAAGGGATGACTTATTGGAAAGGGTTACTAAGAGGACAAAGTCCAAGTTTAGTGTGTGATACCTACATTAAAGCCGTAATCATCCACTAACAAGCTGGTAGGAGCAGTGATAACCTCTTATGGTGGAATGACCCTGAATTTGGTGAAGGTGGGGGGAGGTTGTCAGGAGACAGAGGTTCATCTCTGCTATATGCCAGAAATATGGTTTTTGAGGAGAAGCTAGACTTTTCCTGCCTTCAAATGTCTTTTCTATTCTTCAAATGTGAAGGGAGGGGTTTGCATTGGGTGGTCTCCAAAATCCCATCCACCTCATTGTTTCTAAGGGATCCATTTTGATGAAACGAGAGTAGTGGGGTAGTTGCTGAACGAAGGGATGACAGGCGTCTACGGAAAGGGGATTCTAAAGAGGACCAGAAGGGAGGGGAGTGATTGGCAACACGCCAGGAAGTGGCGAGCTGAGGAGAGGCGGGAGCGTCTGTCTAGAGGGGCATCTCTAGTATAAAATGGCATCTGGGTCTGGCCTGGGAACTGGCTACCTCAGACTGCCTGTTCATTAACTACTCTTCTCTCTCCTGCACTTCCTTCAGGGTCCTCGCCACCCCGCCCCCAACCACGTGTACCCAAACAGTAGAGATCAGAGCGAGAGGAAATGGTTTACCTGCTTCCCAGAGCCCGTGCTTTCCCCTTTAGATTTGCACAGTTCGAACTGCCATTGGTGGTGATAACTGCAACTCTGCTCCTTTGGTTTGCGTGTCCAAGGCCGATAGCTTGAGGACTATATCCTTCAAACCTTCCCAGACACATCTAGAGACAACATTTTCAAGTATCTCCAGCTCTGTGTGGGATAGAGGGAATGTTAGTTAGGAGTAGGGACCAAAAAAGAGACCCAGTGAGTGCAAGTCTAGGGATCCCAAGGGGAAAGACTACTTATCAAAGCGGTAGCAGGTACAGCTGGAGAGACAGCGTCAGCACACAAAGCGTCTCTTTACTTGCTAGAAGAAGCCTTACGGGGTACTCCCATTAACATCTATTTATTGAGGATCTACCATGTGCCAGATACTATTAAAGCTGCTGTAATTTTCTATTAGGTTTAAGTCACTATGTTAAGTGAAAATAAAGTGGATGTAGTTTTTTCAAAAGGGATTAGTATTTTAGAATCCCTTTCTAGTTCATAAGTTAGCATTTAGAACATTGACCATTGTGAAATCTATTAATATCCTTTTTTTCCCCCTTGGGCATGAGCTATGTTATAGAAAGCACCTTTGATAGATTTTGTTAACACTTTTATTTAAAGCGATCAATCTTTAAAATATTTCTGAAGAAGTATTACATGATATGCTTGTCGCTTATTTTTGTTGTGAGAGAACTGCCTCCTGACATTAAAAATCATCTGTTAATGTCTCAGTCTCATCCCTGGGCAGGATCCTCTATACTCCACCAATACACAAACGGCTGCAGTTCTCAGAACAGACCGAACCGTGTCGTGCCTCTGGGTCTTGGCATATGCTGAGCTTTCAGTGGGGAGTGCATTTCCTTGCATGGAAAATGCCCATGCGACATTCTTACAGTTAAAAAAAAGTCCTTTGATCAATTCTTTCACCCCAGTTAGATGCCCATCTCCCCAGTGGGGCCCAATATATTCTATATAAACGTTTATTATCCTCTCACATGCTATTCAGTTACTTGCTCAGTTTTCTTTCCCCAGCCAGATTTTATGACCTCAAGGACAGGAACTGTGTCTTATTTGTGCTTATATCCTTGGGACATGAAGAAGAGAAGCTTAATATACATACATCTAATAAATTGATGAATGAATAAATGAATGAGAGGATGACCAAACTAGGAAAGGACATATGCATGCATACCTGCAATTCCTTTTTTTTAAATAATTTTTTTATGTTAGTCACCATACAGTACAACTCCTGGGACCACATTGTGCCAGTATTGTGAGGAATGCGAAGAAAGACACAGTAGCAATGCATTCTAAGAGATGCATGGAGTGGTTCCTGGATAATAGATCTTCAAGGAAGAAGCCTTTCCTTTCTCAAAAATAAAATCTATTATAAAAATTCTTTGTAAGTTGGAAGAAATATTTTTAAAAAGCAGAACGCTGTGGTTAAAGTGACGCAGTCAGAATGCTTCACTACTCCATGTGTGGATGGAGTGGAAACACTCAGCCGCCTGAGGTTACACTACCGTTGACTTCTCAGTTTTACTATTTGGCGGCTGACCTGAACTTAGCACGTTCTGTGTTAGATTGCTCAACCTGTCTGCTCCACAGAGAGCCACCTCCCTAACCACTACTTGCTGCTTTCTCTTTTCGAGTTAGCCTACACCCAAAGCCACTGTCAGATGTCACAGGGATGAGACTTCACAAGGTAAGTTAGAACAAAAGAAAACAGGAACAAATGCTTTTCAAAACAGAATCTGGTGAAAGCATTGGCACAAGAATGATAAGAAGCACCTCTTTGCAGGGTTCCCTAGTTGGGGGTGTGGAAGGGACTTACAGCCTGGCTTCTGTGGGATCAAAGATGGTGTGAGTGAAACGAGACAGAGCCTGGGGTCCCAAGTGCCCTGTCTGAGAAGGAAGCAGGTTATGTTGTCTAGACAAGAGGAAACGCTTTATTTTGTTGATGGAAGGTGATTGGAATTTTGAAAGTTAAATGATGACTAGAAAATATATCTGAAGTTTTATTTTTTCTTTCTGTTTCATTCTGAAAGTCCATCTTTAAGCCCAAAGTGCAAATTTAAACTTACAAAGCGATCCACGAAGATACAGGCCTGTTGCTCATAGGCATCCTCTTTTTCTTCCCCCATCAGAAGCTATAAACTTGGGGTGGATTCAATCCCATGTCTAAGAGTTTTCTTACTCTCCTTTTGGTGAACACAGAGTATATGGCTATTTTAAAGGGGGTGTTTTATAGTCATCTAAAAATGCTATAGGCATCAGTGTTCGAAATAGTGTCTTTTTCCTATATCGTCAGTATTAGATTATTAAGGGATCCTTAAACCTTCCTTTTCACGAAAAAGGAACGTAGACTTGACGGGTATTTGTGGTTCGTGTTCTTCAAGACCCTGCCTCCCATTGAGCTTCAGGGCTGTTGTGCTTTTTCCAGGCTGCTTCCACTTTTCCCCTTTCCTCCCTCACAGAGTGTAAGGTAGATCAATTGAGAAAGAAAACCAGAGGTTCTGAGAAAAAATCAGACAATGATAATTAGAACAAGTTCCTTTCAATTTTGATTTTTAAACATTTTACACATTTTTATTGCTTTAAACTATTTTATTATCATTACAGTTGAAAGTCAGCATTTTGGCATATTTAAAAGACGATTTCCTACCAACCTAGACAATTATATTTTGTGTTGATACAGGCTGGGCCTCTTAGAAACCTCCCCTGGCCAAGAGCTTTGTGTTACATTTGTGCAAATTTAAAGTCTCCAGTTCTGGCTCTGGCATCTATTAATGCAGAGGCCAATGGACCTGAGATTACACCAGAATTTCATTTTTTTTCCCTCAACCTGAGATGATACTGTTTTTCACAGTGAAACTGTCCTATTTTTCACTGGTGGATCTAATATCCAGACCTCTCTTGGTTTGACAGGCATGATAATCTAAGGAGAATAGTCTGCCTATGTATAACTTTTCTATACAAATATTTTATTCTCCTAATATCCTTTCAGATTACCAGCAAACGTTATAGAACAGCAAACTCAAATGCCTGGCAAACAGCTGTGTGAACTCTAGGGCCAGACTGCCTATATTTAAATTCTTAAATCACTACTAACTAGTTATGTGACCTTAGACAAGTTACTTAACAGCCATCTGCTTTAGTTTCCTCATCTGTGAAGTAATGGTTTCTACCACATTGGGTTGTTAAACAGTGAATGTCACATAGTAAGCACTCTTTACCTTTTTATCAGAAGAACAGAACTAAGTAAGCAAATGCTAAACTTCCCTAAGAGACAGGGAAATGAAAATCAAAGTAACAAGAAGATATCACTTTACACACGTCAAATTATTAAAAGTTAGAAAATTGCACTTGGTATGAGGGAACCGTGTACTCATAGATGGCTTGTACAAATGTCAATTGTGACAACCTGCTTGGAAACCAATCTAGCAAGATCTGTGACGTTTATTGTGGCATTTTCTAAAGTGCCTACCACGGCCTCCAGCATCCGGGTCCTGGGCGCGTTATCTTGCTGATGCCTTCGCCTGCCTCCATCCTCGTGCTCATTGCGCATCAGTCGCAATGGCGTTGCCATCTGTTCTCGGTCACTGCGCATGCTCTCCCTTCAGACCCTCCGTGCTGTTTCATCTACTTGATGACTATTCTCTTACCACACCTCGTTGTTAACTCTCTCAAGCCTTTCGGGTTTCTCATCAGTTATCTCCTCAGAACGGTTTTCCCTGACCACTGCGTTTAAAGTAACAAGTAATTTCCTCTAATCTTCTATTTCCTTATTTAGCTTTATAAAAATATCACGTTTTGTTACATAATAAATCGTTGTCCGTCCCCTCTTCTAGAATGGATGTCCTGTGAGGGCGGGGACTTTGTTCACTGCTGTTGCTAGGGTTCAGTAGGTACTAGAGGGCATTTAATAAAGACATGTTGCCTGAATGAATTTTTGTAATAGTAAATGAACAAATAAACGAAAGGAATGTGCCCATTGGTAAGAGAATGGTCAGATGAATTGCAACATATCAATAACATGAAGTATTACCCAACTCCTGAGAAGAATGAATTAGAGTTATATCACTGAGGATTTTCAAAAATGTGTTAAGGCAGAAGTGCAGGTACAGAAATGTGTATATAATACGACCCCAAGCAGTGATCAAACCTTTCACCTATCCATGAGTTCATGGGAACGGGTACATTCGCCAGGTTGTAAATGTTGATTATCTAGGGAACAGCATGCAGGGCGATTGTTGAGCAGGATGTAGAAAGGGAGCCAGAGGGCTAAAAGTTGGCTGAAAGGCAAATCAAATGATTGCCAGTGTGGGACCCAGCTTCACACCAGCTTCAGTCACATCCTTCTCCACCCCCACTTGCACCTTGCTTTGGTTTTAGGCTCTGACTGCAGGTGACTGATTCACCCCAGTTAACTGCTCTCCTTTGAGAGTCAGTGTTGATGTTCTGGTAGAGGTTCCAGGAAGTGTCCTTTGCCTACAACTTGAAATCTTGCATTGCCTGAAAGAGATCTTTGTCTTTTACTGTGTACTTTACTTTTGTTTTTCATGTAAGGAATCCTTGATGCTCTGTGGCTGTTATCTGTCACCTTTCGGGGGTTCTTTTTTTTTTTTAAAGATTTTATTTATTCATTCGACAGAGAGAGAAACAGCCAGCGAGAGAGGGAACACAAGCAGGGGGAGTGGGAGAGGAAGAAGCAGGCTCCCAGCAGAGGAGCCCGATGTGGGACTTGATCTCAGAACGCCGGGATCACGCCCTGAGCTGAAGGCAGACGCTTAAGGACTGAGCCACCCAGGTGCCCCACCTTTCGGGGGTTCTGAAGAAACACTATGAAATTGATTCCAGACTGCTTGGGCCTTTTGTGTTCACTAGGGGCCATAAGGCTCCTGAGGCAGGGAAGTGTACCTGGGAGGATGACAACATAAATGGTAATGTGCTTTGCATACCTTTGCATACATAAAGAGAACTCTATGGAGCTCTCAGAAATTTTGGGAAAAAACATCAAGTAGAAATGGTAAACATTTTGAAAATAAAGCAGCGTTGTCTTAGAAATACAAGAAAGCACAGGCAAAATATATGGTTTAAATCATTAGCAGTACAATTAATGACCAGAAAAAATCATATTTTCAAGTAAGAATATATCCCTTTTATCATGGTGTTCAGTTATCTGAGCTTTATACTCATTAGCCTGATAATATTTTCTACCAGCTCTAAGGATGGGATTGTGTCCCATTTTCACTGACATTGGATGGCAGTTTTCATTCGCTCATTTGTCTTCACTTTCAGTATAATAATTTAGGGATACTAATTCTAAACTTAGCTTCCCTGAAGGCAAGCTAACACTTCATAGTGCCTGATTTTAGAAGACAGAAATGGTTTTGCTCCAACGTCAGTGTGTTACTACTTCTATCTTTACAGAGTTCCTAGCTTATTACTGTCTTAAAGATGGACATCAATGGTATAACTTGAGAAAGACATTAAAAATTATCCTAGTACAAAAAGAAACTGGGACAACACATGCCACAAGCCATTTTGAACATTTTTAAGTTAGTTCAAAATTATTTTTCTGAGAGGAGAAAAGGATGTTTAAATCCTGAAGTTGGGAAAAAATTCCTAAGAATATTTTTCTGAGTTGTAGGTTTTCTTGAGCAATTTCTACCATTAACATATTTATAAAACCCAACTCTTTCCTTTTCTCAAAAAAGGAAAAAAGTACATAATATGAAGAGGAGACATGGGGGTGATAGACTAACACCATGTAAGAATTCTGAATGTCAAACATGCATGCTTAATAATCATCAACCAACAGCAAATTGCAGATATTAGTAATGGTTTTCTTTCGCTACAAATGCGGGGTTTTGACTGTCACTTGGTTAGGACAGAAGTCTCTTGATTGTGTGAACAGGCAAAGCTCCAAAGAAATACGTAAATAAATTAAGAAATGGAAATACCCTTTTCACTTTTTTTTAAAGCAATGTTGGAGGAAATCAGCAGTATATAAAGGGCGGTAGTTCAGACTACTGCTCTTTCTGTGGCCTCATGATTGACCCTTCACCTTCTGTTGCTTGAAGTTAACTCTTCTGAAAAGCTGTTTTTATGGGGAAGGTGGGGAGGAAAGTGTTGGGGGGGCTTTGTGGTGTCCTTTTCAAAATTCATGAGCTAGACATGAATAAGAAAGCCATGCTGAAAGCCCACACTATTAGAATTATGGGGGAAGTTTACATGTGCTGATGAGCTGAGAAGTTCACTTTCAGTATTAACATGAGACAGTCATTCCAGTTGTGTTCTGATAAAAGTCAGTATATATATTAGACATCAGCTCAATGACTCTTGACAGGACATGTTTCTATAGAGAGAGCCCTCCAGCACCCTAGGGTTTTGCTTAATTGTAAAGTCTAACATCTTTACCCTTTTTAAGATCTTGGAACCTAAAACAATTAAATAATGTACTTCAATCTTATTAGTAGAGAAAATAGTAGAGAAAATTAGTGGTAGAAGATGTATTGACTAACTACAATGGCCTTTCATCCTGAACACCTAGAGTCACCCTGGAGAATCTTCACAGTAATTGAAATAAAAGCCTTAGCGGGCTCTTCCCTGGATTATAAATGTGTCTGCCAAGCAATACGCTCAGAAGCATGTTAATGGACAGCTGTTTAAGATAATGTTCTTTATAAATGTCATTGACCTATCTACTCCATATTTCTAGTCTCTTCTAAGATTTATAATTTTCTGTTCTCATGTTAAAACTACAGGAATATAATTCATTTCCAGTAAAGTGTCACTGAAGAATAATAAACAGAATGTCTTTCTTTTAACTGTACATACATACTGATGTTATCTGCTGCTCTATAAACAATAGGAAGTACTGAGAAATAGGTTGAAAAATAATTTCATTTGGAAAGCTCACTAAATGTTTTAATGTGATTCAGATATGAAAATCATGAAACTAAAAAAATAAAAATAGGCATGTTACCGGGAACATAATGTGCACTATGCAAGTATTTTTACCTGTGACTATGGAGCTCTTAAAAAGAAGCATTTAAAAACTTCATAACTAAAATTTACTGTGGGGATTAAAACTTTTAATACTTTGTAATCCACGCATTACTTTATTACAAAATTAATTTGAATAAATGTTTAATTTTTGTACTATCTCTTCCATTCTCTTTTATATTCTCTCTCTGTACACAAAACACACACACTTTTCTCTTTACCAAATGCAAACGTAATATTTTGATGAAAATTAAAAGATTGAGGTCAATATATAATTTCAGATAATGGGAATTTTATTTTGAAAATGCAAAGGAAGTACTCTTAAGAAATGAAAAAATAGGGGCGCCTGGGTGGCGCAGTCGTTAAGCGTCTGCCTTCGGCTCAGGGCGTGATCCCGGCGTTCCGGGATCGAGCCCCACATCGGGCTCCTCTGCTGGGAGCCTGCTTCTTCCTCTCTCTTTCCCCTGCTGTGTTCCCTCTCTCGCTGGCTGTCTCTCTGTCACATAAATAAATTAAAAAAAAAAGAAAAAAAAAGAAAAAAAGAAATGAAAAAATAATTACTTTATGCAGGCTAATTTTACATGATTATGGAACACATGGATACAAATTATATATACTTTATTACTCATAAACTGTGATTTTGATGAAGACTTTCTTCAGTGAATAATTTCATGTAGAAATGGAGAGCAATTTGCTTTTGTGACATTGAGACATATTCTTCCATTAGTGGCATCTAGATGAATGAAGACTTTCCAAATCCTCTGGGCTCCCTCACCAGGAAAATGGGTCTCACTGTAGCTCTATCTGGGCCTTGTCCAGGGCGGATGCTGCTGCAAGAGTCAGCACGTTAAGTCGGCTTCGTGCAGGACAGTGAAGAGCCCCTAAGGTGACGAAAAGAGCTTCTCTGGGCTTCAGCACAATGGTATATCCTCTGGTTGCAAATTGTACCTTAATTTACTTTTGTTTACTTTCAACTAGACAGGATGTCTGTAAGACTCATGTAGAATGAGCCCTGGCTCTAGGCCAAGAGGAAAGTTCAACCCTGTCTTCTATTTTACTTTCTAGAGCTTTCCCCCACAATTTTTACGTACTGCTCAGTAACCAACAACCAGAAGTTTATATTCGCTTTTGTTTGTTTTTCTGAAAACTACTCCTCAAGTGAATGTGTTAGAAACTGGAACTGATTGTCTGGTTGTCACTTTACACATTCTTATGACATCGTTCCAGGTGTTCCCCCTTTTGGACAGCCTCTTCGTGCCATTTTACTTTTACTTAAGATCTATATTGGTACCTGTTTCCACTGAGAGAAATCGAAGGGAATTTTTGTTTTTACAAAAAAAAAAAAAAGAGCAAAATAGCATTCAGCATTTGTTTTGCGGCATGTGAGCCACAATAGAGGCTGTGTGCACCCCAGCCCGAGGGTGGCCCTGCCGAGCTCCTTCGGGAACCACACCCGGCGCCTCAGCGTCAAGCCGCCACAGTTTTGAACTGTGTCTGAGAATAGCTGGCTTTAGCTAGATTTGTTTTGTGCTTCCATTAGCAAGATGTGGCCTAAGGGAGGTTAGTTTTGGGGTCTGGGAATGCGCAAAATCTTTTCCACCTAAATCAACGGTCATTGCATCTTTGCCTTTCTCCATTCTGGCTTACATAAGTTTTCATGGGCACACTCTACTTTCAGATAGTGGGGGAACCTGTGTTTGGTAAAGTTTATCCTTTGCCAACAGACTTGCCTATTGTTGAACGGACATGACTTCTAAGCTGTTAAAAATAACATATTGTCTTAATCTGCATCGTCCAGATCCAGTATGAATTAGCCAAGCAGCTGAGGTAGGCAGGGGTGGTTCTGGCTCCAAGAGGGACAATAGTCATTCTTTCATGGAAATGCTCATAATTTACGAAGCTGGAGGAAAAACCATGGGTGGGGATGAGATTGTCCAGGAAGAGGGAAGAGAAAGAAAAGGATAGAACGTAGAGGCACGCCAATTCAAAATTTAAGCTGAGAAGGAAAAACTCAGAAACTGAAAAGGAAAAGCCAGCCCAGTAAGAGAGGTGGGATCCCAGAAGTACGGAAAGGGAGTTGTGAGAAGATTGGAGCCATCTGTAGTGTCGAGTGTTGCTGCAAGCTTAGGAACAGGAGAACAAGGAGAACAGAAGTGTGCTCAGGAAGCTGGCGCCTGAGACGTCATGGGGGCTTCGAGAGAGCAGCGACTGGCTGAGGGGACTGGGAAGTGAAGCCAGGGGACATGGGCAGCACCTGCAGAAATATCTGGTAACGGGCAGGAAGAAGCAGCGCAGACAGGCAGAGCTAGAGAGAAGACTGAGGGAAGGGATGTATTTGATTTGTTTTGTTCCTGGAAATAAAACTCCAATTCTGATATAAATATGATTTCATCTAAAAAGTTCCTGTAGTGTCTAGAAGGTTTCAGGGCTATCGCTTTAATATAACAAAATAGAAATGAACAAAATGGACAGTTAATTTAAGTCACTTGAGATAAGTTATATTAAGCTTAAACACAATATTTATTTATTTTTGAACTCTAATGAGCTTAATTTAGGATACACTGACACTTATCTCATGAATGTCAATTAAAATGACAATGTTCACACTTTCCTTCCTGTGAATACTTTGTTACCAGTACTCTGTTGATGATACATGACAAGTATAATGCTGTTAGTTTAACATGAAGTTAGAATGCATTTTATCTTCAGAATATGCTTCCATGTTTCAGGGGCACCTGGGTGGCACAGTCGGTTATGCCGCTGACTCTTGGTTTTGGCTCAGGTCATGATCTCAGGGTCGTGAGATCGAGTCCCGAGTAGAACCCTGCCCTCAGTGTGGAGTCTGCTTAAGATTCTCTCTTCTTCTCCCTCTGCCACTCCCCCTGTACTCTCTCTCTCAAAATAAAGAAAGAAAACTTAAAAAAAAAAAAGAATATGCTAGCATGTTTCATTGAAATTTAAGGAAATATTTTCTCTATAATGGAGAGTTTCGAGTGGAACTTATGAAAATAATAACATTGGGGGAAAAAAACAAAAGACAGCTTCTGTAAATTAAGAACAATAATAGTCATGTTAAATAGTAGGGACTCATGAAAAGGAGCACATATAAAAAGACACAATAACTGCTAAGTTATAAACTACAAAAAATCTGTATTCCAACTGGTTCAGCCTGTTTGAAGACAATGATGATGAGATGCATCAAACTTGACTGGATTTAAACAACTTTAGAAAACAAAGGGTTTGTCATGAACCTCTTCCTCCTAAACATCTAAATTTTGGTTTTTCTTAAGACAGTATCCTAGGTCCCCATCTCTCTTCTGAGTACTCTTTCCCTACATGGCTTCATTCATTCCCAAGGTTTGGAGTATTGTCTACACGCTGATGACTACCCTGTCTGCTTCTCCATCTTCTTCCTTTTCCTCTTTGTCTGCCTTCATCATCTCCTTTTTCTTCTTGCAGCTTAATCAAGAAATAATTGGCATGCAATAAGTGGCCCGTATCTAAACTGTATAATTTGCTAAGTTTTGACAGACATATTTGCCCATGAAACCATCACCACAAATAAAATAGTGACTATAATGATCACCCCAAAAACTTCCTCATACCTTTTCCTCCACCTCCTCACTAGTCCCCAGGTGACCAAAAACCTGTTTTGTCACTGTATTGGTTTACATATTCTAGAATTTTATATAAACGGAATGATTTGGTATAATGAATGGAATGTTCCTTTAGCATTTAAAAGGTTTCAAGGCTATAGCTTAAAAATGACAAAAACACAAATAAGCAAGGTTAATTTAAACAGATATTTGATTTTTTCAATCTTTTTTTTTTTTAATCTGGCCATTTCTCGCTCATCCTGATTACTCTGTGATTCATGCATGTTGCTGCATTTACCAACGGTTCATTCCTTTTTATTGCTGAGTGGTAATATTCCATTGTACTGGTATTCCATTGTATGAATATCCATTCACCGGCTGATGGGTATTTGAGTTGTTTCCAATTTTTGGCTATCACAAATAAAACTGCTATATATATTTGTATATGTCTTTGTATGGACATATGTTTTAATTTAACTTGGGTAAATACTAAGAAGTGGAATGGCTGGATCGCATGGCAGGTATATGTTAAAATTTTTGGGACACGGCCAAACTGATTTCTGATGTGGTCATATCATTATTCCCATTGTCAGGGTATTAGAGCTCTAGTTATTCCTCATACTTGTCAACACTTGGTATTGGTCAGTGTTCTAATTTTAATTCTAATGGGTATGTACTGTTATCTCATTGTAGTTTTAATTTGTGTATTCCTAATAACGTGATGTTGTGTCTTTTCTGTTTATTTCCTACATGTATATCACTTTTGGTCAAGTATCTGTTTAAACCTTTTGCTTATTTTTTAATTGGGTTGTGTCTTACTGAGATACAAGTCCATTACCAGGTATATCATTTGCAAATACTTTTATCCAGCCTGTGGCTTGTCTTTTCATTCTCTCGACAGCATCTTTCAAAGAGCAGATGTCTTTAATTTTGATAAAGTACAATTGACTGATCTTCTCTTTCCTGTATCACACTTTTGGAGTCATATTTTAAAAAAATATTTGCCTAAACCAGAGTCACAACCATTTTCTCCTGTATTTGCTTCCAGACGTTTTATAATGCTACATTCTGTATTTAGGTGTAGGGTCCACTTTGAATTTTTTTCGGGGGGGGGTATAAGGTATGGATCAGAGTTCATTTTTCTGCGTATGGATATCTAGTTTCTACACATGGATGGAACCACTCTTTGAAAGACCATCCTTTCTCAACTGAGATGCCTTTTCACCTTTGTCAGAAAAAACAGCTGTCTATCTATGCGTAGGTCTTTTTCTGGACTCTATTCTATTTCATTGATCTGTTTATGTATTTTCATGCCAATGCCACGCTATTTTCATTAACATAGTTTATATCCATATTGAAATTGGATAGTGTTACTCTTACAACATTTTCCCCCCAAAGTTGTTTTGGGTTTTCTAGGTCTTTTCATTTCCATATGAATTTTAGAATGACCTCAGTGAAGCTCTGTTTATTTTGCGATTCTCTTTTTTTCCCTCATTCTTTCATTTTGGTAATTCCTATTGGTTGCCATATCTTTCAGTACACTACAACTTTTCTTCTGCAATGACTAATCTGTTCCTACCAATCAGTATGTTTTTCATCTCGGACATTGTAATTTTCATCTCCAGAAGTTTTGCGTTTTATTTTATCTTCCATGTCTCTCCTTGAGTCTTTGAAATTATGAAAAACAGTCCTATAATAATTATTTTAATATTCTTTACTGCTAATTCTATCATCTGTGTCATTTCTAGGTCAGTTTCATTGATTGGTTTTGATTCATTTTTTTCCTTATAATGGGTCAGATTTTCCTGATGCTTTGAATGCATGGTAATTTTTGAATTGATGGCAGGCATTGTAAATTTTACCTTGTTTATGTTAGATATTTTTTTATTCCTATAAATAATTTTGAGCTTTGTTTTTGGATGCATTTAAGTTATTTGGAAACCATTTGATTCCTTTAAATCTTTAAAGATTTATTAGGTGAGATTAGAGCAGTGTTTAGGGCAATGACCATTTCTATAGCGAGATACTTCTGAGTACTTACCTAATGCCCCATAAATCATTAGATTCTCCAGTCTGGCTGTTGTGTACAGGACTATTTCCAGCCCATGTAAACTCTAAGTTATATTCCCTTTCATCCTTTCAGGTGGTTCTTTCTCAGTGCTCAGGCAGTTTCTTCAAATGCATGTGATGGTCGGTGCTCTACCAATAAAGGGATTCTCTGTAGATTTCCAGAGTTCTGTCTCAGTGCAGCTCTCTTTCCTCCAGTTTTTTTTTTGTCCTGTGAACTGTAGCCTTCTTGATTTTCCTGGACTCTCAGCTCCATTTGCTCAACTCTGGGCATCTACCAGATTTGCTTTCCCTGTGCCACCTTGTGGGAACTCTCAGGGATTTAAATGAGATCATCTTAAGACTTACGTCATTTATTTCCTCTATCTTAGGGATCACTCTCCTGTTGCCTGATATCAAGGGTCTTGAAAACAATTCTTTTATGTATTTGTTAGGTTATTTTGTTGTCCTGACTATTTTGGTTGGGTGTGGAAGCCTTCTCTAGCTAGCTTTTTGATCTCTTTCCTTGGATGATTCACAGTTGTCTTAAACAACATACCCAAAGGAGAAGTCTACCATCTATAAAAACTCTTCTTTTCCCATCTCAGTATGTGATACCGTCAACCATAAGTTGCTCAAACTTAAAACCTAGAAGTCATTTTTGATATCTCCTTCATGACCAACACCCAATCCTTCAGCAAGTCATAGATTACACCTCCATAGTGTACCTTCAATCCCTTCATTTCTCATCATCTCTACTCTGTCATCCCAGTTGAGGGTCACTCATCTTTCACTGAGATTTTTGTAATAGTCTCCTAACTGATCTCCATATTTCCTCCTTTGCTTCCTCCTCTACCGCACCATAATCGTTCATTATATAGCATTGTTGTGAACTTTAAAAACTGCAAACTAAGTCAAATCACACTTTTAAAAATCCTCTGAAGTCCTCATTGTACATAAAATAAAAATCCAAGCTCCTTATCATGTTCTACAATATACAAAAGATTTGACCAACTTTACCTTGAACTATTCGCATCCTTCTTAACAATGCTCCAGTCACACTAGCATTTTTACTTTCTAGAAAACTCCAAACTCATTTCTACCTTAGAGCCTTGCCACCATGTGGAATGTTTTCCCCTTAGTTTTGTGATATGACTAATGCTTTCTCATTTTTCATGTCCTGACCAAACTAATAATAACTGCAGACAAACTTCCACTAACTTTTCCATTTAAGTACTTTGTTTTCTATCATCATACCCGGCCTATTATCTTTATGGAACTTGATCGCATTGCAATCATATTCTGTAATTATTTAGCTATTTATTTACATATTTTATGTCTGTTTCTACTAGATTATAAACTTTGGGAGGTCTGAACCATATCTCTTTGCTCACTACTGTATACCCACTACTTAGCACTGCTTGTCACATAGCAGATATTCAATATTTTGCTGATCAAATGAAGAAAATGACTAGTTGAAATCACATTTGCTGTGGTTTCCTGATGCTAGAAAAACTATCATTGCTACTTTTTATAAATTGCTAAAATCCCACAATTATAGAATAATCTCTTTAAGAGTTAGTACTTCGAAAAAAAATTAGAATTTTTAGTTTTTCATTTATGAGATCATTTCCTGAAGATTAAAATCAGAGGGTAAACATGTGAATACTCTAAATATGTGAATATGAGAAGGATATTCAGGGGAGAAAGAATAGGAAAGTGGAAGAAAGGGGCAAAAAAGATTTTGGGACATATAATACAAATACAAATTATGTCATATTTACTCACCTAGGTGAATCCTAATTGTTGTTTCTTAAAAGATTTTATTTATTTGTTTTAGAGAGAGAGAGAATGAGCATGAGTGGGAGGAGGGGCCGAGGGGTCGAGAGAGAGAATCTCAAACAGACTCTGCTGAGCATGGAGCCTATCACGGGGCTTGATCTCATGACCCTGAGATCATGACCTGAGCTGAAATCAAGATTTGGTTGCTTAACCGACTGAGCCACCCAGGTGCCCCATTATATTATTCCTATATTTATATCTACTATGTGTTCCAGTGGCTGTAGTATAGTTAACATTTATGTGATACTACAATATCTCATTTAATTTTTCCTTTATTATAGATGGGAAATGAAGTTCAGAAAGATTATATTATTCCCTCAAAGTCACAAAACTAATACTTGCCTTCATAGTATGAGCCTTTCATGTTCAGTCCTACTGCCAGACCACCTGGAGTTCTTGAGTTTTTTCAAAATATCCACAAAGAATCTTCAGGAAAATACAGGGACTATGATGGACAAGAGACATGTCTAAGACATCAGGTTGTATTCTGTGTATGTTCAAAAGCACTGCTCTCATTCTCCCAAGAGAGCTCTCATGTTAAAAATGCTATGCTTATGTATAAAAATTGCCAAGAGTCTGTGATTTGCCACATCGTAAGTAGCTAACATTAACTAATTACTAGTACCATGCTCCTGTGATATTTCGAATTGCTAAAAGCACAGTTATCAAGCTAACATCAGCCTTTGTGCTGATTACTGTTAACTTTTAATATCTGAAATTCTGTGTAGACACTAGTTTGTCAACATTTATGATCTAAGTTCTTGGCCCTTTCATCCTTTTAGTACATACCAGATTGCCCTGACTAGATTCAAGCTAACTAGGGTTTAATCCTTATTCACTCTGAGATACCTTGATGCCCAAGAAGTCTTCAAACAGCTACAGCTGGGTGGGCTGATCTTACTCCCAAGCTGAGGTGGGTATCTATGCTATATAAGGGTGTAGTTTCTATTTTCTTTCTTTCCTACCTTACCACATTGCCCATCAAAGTTCTAACTGCTGGGTGACCTACTTTAGTTTCTTGTTTTCCCGTGAAGTTTCATCTATTTATAAATATTTATGGAGTGAGTACCATATGCCAGGCATTTAGTGGCATTAGATATATGGGTAATAAACTAAAAGATAAAGTATGTGTTTGTGGTTTATATTCTAGTAGGGAGATAAACATGATACAAAAAAGGAAATGATGTAGCATGTTGGAGAGTGTTATGCACAATTAGAAAATACAGAAAGAGGGAATTCAAGAGCCTGGAGTAGTCTGAGATGGGAAGAGCTGCAATTCTAAGTAGGGTAATCAGGGAAGGCCTCACAGAAAAGATGACAAGAGGTAAGAGAAGACTCCACATAGGTGTCTGGGCAAGAGCTTTACTGTTGAAGGAAACAGCACATGCCCTGAGGTAGGTGTATGCCAGGAATATACCAGATGCAGCAAGGAGGGAGGTCCGAGGGGTTAGAGCAGAATGAGCAAGTAGAAGGAACTAGAAGGTGATGTAAAAAAAAAAAAATAGGTACAGAATAGTAGATGGTGTAGGCTTTATACAGCAAGTGTTTTGGCTTTTACTCTTGGAATAAGAGGCCATTAGAAGGTTTTCACCAGAGCAGTGATATAATATGATGAATTTTAAAGGATCGTTTTGGCTTCTGTGTTGAAAGTAGACTCCAGGGGCCAAGGCTGAAGCAGTGAGACCACTTAAGAGGCTGTTTTAGTGTTCCTGGGGCTGGAGCCTGGAAGGCAACAGAGGAGGTTGTCCAACGCGGTAAGCTTCTGGGTATATTTTGAAGGTGGAGCTGACATGATTTTCACTAGATTTGATATGGGTCTGAAAGAAGGGCAAGGCAAGAATGACTCCGAGATTTTTTGTTTTAATCAGCTAGCCAGGTGGATTTGCTATTAACAGAAGCAGGAAGACAGAAGAGTAGCTCTTGTAGGGGAGGCTCAGGACTCCGGACATGTTAAAGTGGAGATAATTCAACTGCATGTTTAGTAGGAATTAAGTGAACAGTTTTTCAGTTGGATTTGGAACCAAGGGAGGGGTCCAGCCAGAATAGATTGTTTTGAGAGCTGTGAGACTGAATGAGATCACTTAAAAAAATATATAGATAGAGAAGGTGTCTAAGGTCTGAGCTCTGGGTTATTCCAAGTTTGCAAGGTCATCTAAATAGAAGAAAGGGAAGATCAGTGCTGACATGAAAGCAAGGTGAAGAAAGGAGGAAGAGGTGATCACCATTGTAAAATTTTGCTGATAGAATAAGTGAGAAGAAACTGAACAGTACCCAGTGCATATGGCAATATGGGGGGCCCTTGGTCGTCTTAGAAACAGTGGTTTGGTAAAATGGTTGAGGCCAAAGTTTGAGTGAAGTCAGTTGAAGAGAAAATGGCAAGAATATGAATATGGGCCCTTTGATTTTGAATGTTAATGTCATTTAGAAGGTTCTTATTCCTGACAACAATAAAATCCATGCAGATAGCTCTTTTCTGGAGTATTTTGGCTTACCCATCACTTTAAAGCACGTTTTGGGCTCTCTGTCTGATCATTGAGCATGACCTCCGTGCTGCTTAGCAGTTTTGTCCTTGAGGAAATTCCTGTTTTCCCCAAACTGTGAAGATTTCTCTCAGTTTTCAGTGGCCATTCTTCCTTGCTCAAACAGAAGAAATGCCTATTTGTGCCTTATAGAAAAGTACATGCCAAATAAAAGAATAAGAATATCCATATATTTCTACATTAGTGTTATTTGTCTGGCCTTCTTTTGTGGATAGAACTTTTCTTCAGAACTAAAAATGTCGTTAGCAAATGACAGAAATTAATGCAAAATGGTTTCTGCTCTAAGTCAGTGCATGTATGTGTCCCCAAGTTCATGTGTGAGAAAGTAATACATTTTTTTCCCATGTTAAGTGCAAATATTTGTGAGAGAAAGAGAAAAAGACTGGTTGAAAATTGACTCTCAAGTATTTCTTCTGTGGGTGTATGTGTATAAGTTTATTTTGAAATAATATGGAATTTACTGAAAAGTTACAAGTCCAATACAAAGAACTTTTCTGAGAGTAAGTTGACACCATGTTGCGACATCACCCCCAAATACCTTAGTGTGTAATTCAGATAAACAAGGATGTTCTCCTTCATTACCATAGTACAACCATCAAAGTCAAGAAATTAACTGATACATTACTACCATTTAATCCACAGTACCTATTCAGGTTTCACCAATTGTCTCAAGAGGATCCAATGTAGGATCATGTGATGCATTTAGATGTCATGATTCTTAAAGTTTCTATCTGGAACAGTTCCTTCGCAATTCCTGGATTTATGTAACCTAAGCACTGGTCAACTATTTTGTAGACTATTCTTCAGTTGAGTATGTTTGATGTTTCCTCAATATTAGATTTAGATTATGCAATTTTTTAAAAAGAGTTTATTTATTTTAGAGATAGCATGAGCAGGGGATGTGGGGTGGGGGGAGGGACGGAGAGAAAGAATCTCAAGCAGATGCCCTGCTGAGCACTGAACCCAGCCTGGGGCTCAATCCCAGGACCCTGAGATCATGACCTGAGCTTAAATCAAGAGTTGGATGCTTAACCAACTATGCCACCCAGGTGCTCCTAGTTTATGCAGTTTTGGCGTGAATATCACAGAAGGGATGCTATGTTTCTGTACCCTATTACAGGATATTGCACAGCCCACTGCTTCACATTATTTATCTCAGTACTGGTGTTGTAACTTTGATCTGTTAAGTTAAGGTTGTGTTTGTTGGGTTTCTCCCATGTGAAGTTACTCATTTCCTTTCATAATTTAATCCCTATTTGTATGGAGATTATTTGAAACTTTGCAAATATCTCATTCTTTATTGAACTCTCTCCCTAATTTTAGCATTCATTCCTGTTTCTTTTTTAATATTTTATTTATTTATTTGACAGAGATAGCACAAGTAGGGGGAGAGGGAGAGAAGCAGGCTCCCCGCTGAGCAGGGAGCCCGACAAGGGGCTTAATCCTAGGACCCTGGGATCATGACCTGAGCCAAAGGCAGTTGTTTAAACCACTGAGCCCCCCAGGCGTCCCTCGTTCATGTTTCTTTGCTGAGTTATTACAAGGAGAGTTGACAAATGGTGCTTTTCTAATTCCATCATTTATTCTGCCTTTATTAGTTGTAGTCTACCATAAGAAAAATCTTTGTTTTCCCCATTTAATCATTTATCTATTTTTATTAGTATGAATTCATAGGTTCCTATTTTATTCAGTGATTTATCATTTACTAATACCATTACTTATTTTGATGATTATTTTGTCCCAGATTTGGCCAGTGGGAGTGTAATCTGGTTTATGTGTATTTTTAGCATATTCATGTTATTCACTGAGAACTTTCTTACTTTCTGGCACAAGAAAGCACATCTTGTACTTTCTCTGCCCTGGCCCTGGAATTAGCTTTTTCTCCAAGCATCTCTGCTTCCTTCTATAAAGGATGGTATTTAGAAACCAACATCTGGGTGTTAGATGTATTTATTTTTGCTGGAGTGTCAATGCTCCCAGGTTCTCCTTGTGGACAGTGTTAGGGAATATATGCATACATATATTTACACTTATTTTGTATTTTCATATCTGTCGATGACTATTGAAAACCTTGAGTTTGCACTGATACTCCAATTCTAGTCCAATACCGTGAAGTTCATTTCAACGTTCTCCCTTTCCATGTGGAACCTGTATGTATAGTGAGAAACCTGGCTCACTGTACTGATATGATCTCTCCTGTGTGTAAAATCTCCTATCTCCGTATCTCACTGCTGCCCCCTAAACAGTAACTTCCTCAACTTCTGTTCAGGCTCCAGCTATGCTCCAGGGTGGTGACCACTGTCTCTCCCTCCTCCTAGTCAACCTCCTAATCCCTTTTGGGCTCAACACCACAATACTATGCATTGGACTGGGCCACTATCCTATCACTCCCTCATCAACTCCTACCTCACTAGGAAGGAAGGAAGGAAGGGAGGGAGAGGGAGGGAGGGAGNTGTTAACATTCATAATTCTGAGTGTTCTCCTTGAATTTACAAGGATGGCAAATTTAGGAAGCTGATACAATTTTAACTCACATCAATCATATGATTACGTTTTCCATAGTAAATTCAGTAAATGTAATCTCATACAGATACATTTATTCCTTTCAGTTTCAAAGTCTTTTTTTCAACTAACTTCATGAAATATTTGTATTTTCATCTTCGTGAGAAAATAAACATTTTTGTTCTTTTATCCCATGCAGTCTAAAGTTTCACTCATTTTTCTTATACTTTAGAGTGGTGGCGCTGTTGGAAAGCCATAACAGTTTCTATATGAAGTATATTATCTGAGAAGACAGTAACACATCCCTCAATTTCAGTAATTGTGGAAAAAATGCCACTGTTCCCTCTGGCCCCAGTCCAGTCAAGGAAGATTCATGTCTCTGTCCCTTGATAGAACAAAAGGAAGACCTGGGGATCAGTGGCATTTTGGATATGAACACTTATTATTCTTTGTCATTCCCTCTTTATTGTTATTTCCAAGCATAGGTAATCTATTTGCTCTTAAAAAGAATCAGAATACGTTCATTCCACACATAATACAAAAATGAATCCTATAACTTAGAGAATTTTTTAAAGACAGGGATATAATTTTAAACATTTTAACTAAATTCATAATTTTATTAATGTCATATATAGTACATATTTAGTATACTACATTATATATTTTTTTAAGATTTTATTTATCTGTCAGAAAGAGGAAAAGAGAGAGAGAAAGAGCACAAGCAGGAGGAGTGGCAGGCAGAGGGAGCAGCAGGCTCTCCGCTGAGCAAGGAGCCCCATGCAGGACTCGTTCCCAGGACCCTGGGATCATGACCTGAGCCAAAGGCAGACACTTAACCGACTGAGCCACCCAGGTGTCCCTACATTACATGTTTTACTTACAAACGTATAAACATCATCTGTGCTATAGAAAATCAACATAAAAAGGCGAGGAAATAGTTTAAATCATGAATTTAAAAGGAAGAGAATTCAGGAGAGCTTAGCTTGTATTTGGAAATTAGGTGATGGTGGGAATCCAATTAGAATGCCAGTTCAATTGAACAGTTTGGAGAAAAGCCACATTCTGGGAAATAGGTCAAGGTGGAAGAAATAAAGACTGAAGCTGGTCCAGATATTCCTTGAATTTCAGGTTGCAGTTCCAACACCACTTTTTACAGGAAGCCTCACCTGAGCCCCCTACTGGCCATTGCTTCCTTAGCAGCCTGCCCTCTTTATAACATATCACATCATTAGATCTTTCTTTTTCCTGTAAGTATCGGGCAAGGACCATATCTTTACTCATAAAGCTTATAACACAGTGCTTGGCCTATAACAGCTGCTCAGTTGTTCATTTTACCCTGAAAGCAATGGAAGAAGAGTTTGAGAGAACAACATGGTCCTATAGTCAACTACAATGAAATAACCCAGAAAAATGCTTGGTTCATTTCCTCCATTAAGACCTTCTAGATACAACGAAAGGAGAATGGGTTGAAAAAAAAAGTTTCCAAATCAGCAAATTAAGCAAAACTTGAGACACTGTCAGTGGTATTGTAGTAGTGTTGTATGGTGCCAGATGGTAGTTACACTTGTGGTGAGCACAACATAACATGCAGATATGTGGAATCACTATGTTGCACACCTGAAACTGATGTAACATTGTGCGTCAACGATAATTTAAAAAGAACAAGTGAGACAATAATGCTCGATGTTCAGGTTACCCTAAATGTTAAAATGAAGCAGTGTGCAGAAATGAATGAGAGAGCACTGTGGAATCAGATCATGTTGGTTTGAATTCATACTGCACTTATTAGGTCTGTGATCTTGTGTTATAACTTGTGTAAACCTCAGTCTCCTCATCTTTAAAATGAAGATCATAAGGATCCAATGACAAGATTGTCTTCAGATGTAGATATGTGCACAACTTGTATATATAATAAATTCTCAACAAACACAAAGTGTTCTTATGCCTACCTCAATTTTCTAATCTCTATTCCTCACTGGGTTTAAAATGATTGAATTTGTACAATAAAATCTTCCAAATGGCACTGAGAACTAGTACACAGAAGCTTTCATATTTTGAACTTTCTTAGTAAAAGAGGTGTGAGGTCCTAGAGGAAAAGAACACCGTCTTGTCCTCCAGTTTATCTCGTGCCTGGCCACACTTTGTACTACATATGGAATTTTGTCACCAAATAGACAATAAATATGAAAATATTCACCTTTTTTTAAAATAAACTTCTGGTCTCTCTTTCTGTAAGTGTGCTTTCATATGTAGAAAAATTAAGCCAGAATGGAAGAGTACAGTCCTGATGAAAAATTGAGATTAGTATGAAGTTAAAAGTTTGAGGGACTTAAAACTAAAGTACTGAAATAAACCCGGTACGTGGTAGCTGGTAGGTCTGCACTTTTGATGTTGTTTGCCAACTCCAGTTTTGATCTGTTAGATAATCATAATGCAATCACCCTATCTACCATCTAACCTCACAGTCTCGCTTGAGTATTAGAGATAGCTTAGGTGTCATATTTAAAAATTGAAAAACAAATTAGTTTTGTATTTCTGCACTGCCACCATGAAAAAGTAGTGTGGATGCCTTTCATTATAGAGATGTGTATATAATTTACACATAAAGCTATCATAGAGTTATCATCCTAGACAGTATGCCTGGGGATAATGTGGGAATTATGCTCTTTTGTGTAACTGGGAAGGTCTCCAAGATGAGTGCCATTTCTTGGAACAGCAAAATTCTTTTCTCACATGAGCTACATGACAGAGGAGTGTTACATAGCTCACCCATGGATGCTGGCAGCCAAGTGACACCCAAACGGAGTTCTGATTCTGCATTATGTAATTGGAAATCCCTGCAGTGCAGTAACTTTTCAGTGTGCACAATGATCTAAATTAATGTCTCACTTCTACTCAGGGAGAACTAGGCTGCCAATGATTTCATTTTTTTCCCTCTTAGTTGAGAGATATAATTTATCTTAGAGAAAATTGTAATGGATGTTCCTGCATGTCTGTTTTGCAGAATGAAGATATGTTTGGTCCTTTCTGTTTTTCTGCTTAATCCTTTGATATGTGTGAGTTTCATACATTTCAGTGCTATTTGTGTGCTGGTGTGTGTGTGTGTGTGTGTGTGTGTGTGTGTGTGTGTATTCCTGCATTCATTCAGTTGGTGTGAGGTACTACGAAGGTGTCGTGGCTATTGTATATGTTCCTTTGATGTCTTAGGTGTGGTTGCTTGGCGGCCAAAATATGGGAGATAGTTTTCCTAAGGCAGCAGAGAGTCTTTCGGTAGATTCCAAAGATGATGCCGTTGGCTATTTTAGAATTCTTACTACTGGATCTGTTTCCTATGGCCCTTTCCCTTTCCTGGATGTGTTTGCCCTTCTTTCAGCTTCAATTCAAAGGTATTACTGCTCTTTGATCTCATTTTTCATAAGTGATTGTTCACCAATGGCATTTTCACTCTAGAAAGAGTATTTCAATGGAAATTACTTCCTCTGGTTCATCTTCACTGCATGTTTTACAGTAATACTTTGGCTTTCACCAAAAGGAGATGATACTGATTATTTAGAAATGGGCATTTTGATGGCTCCCTCATTGAATTCAAATGTGTAAAAACCCTTCACCCACCATTAGCCTTTACTTGGGTTCTCTGGAAGATTTCAAAAGAAAAATGTCTTTATATGAAAAACGTGATGTTTTCTGGAAAACCAAGCTCTTCCTTTATCACTTGTAAACACATTGCACTCAGCTGCCCTAATCTAAGCTTTCACATTCTCTTTCTTGAGCCCCCAGCAACAGTCACGTAACTGGTTTCTCCACAACTACTCTGACCTCCCTCTAAACTGTTCACACACACAATTCATGTTGGATCCTATCAACCTCTTCCTCTGCTCAGAACCAACCACATACCCAGGCTTAAAATTTCTCAGTGGTTTTCCTTTGTTTCTTATCGTGGCTTTCAGGGCGTGGCTCAGTTCCCCAGCCTCCAGCCATCCACTCCACGCTTCTCCTTCTCTGAGGTCCAGCCTCCCCTGTCTCCCTTCAGGCCTGAAAGGGGCCAGGTTCCCTCCTAGCCGTACCCAGATCCTGAAACTTGCAGCATAGTAGCTCATACTTCTTATCCTGTTAACTCCACTCTTTCTTCTGATATTAACTCAGTTTTCATTTCCTCAGGGAAGCTTTCCCCATCGACGTAATTTGTTCCTTTCCCTTTAATGTCAGACTCCCATAAGCACTAGATTTTTCTCCTTTATAGCACATTTTACAGTTGTAATTTTATATTCACTTTGTCAGGTGATTTTGGATTAATATCCATCTTTCTTAGGAAGGCAGAAACTATTTTTGCGTGACTTTGTGTCCCACCACCAACTACAGTGCCTGGAGTGTGACGGGGGGTTCCAGAAACACTTTTTTTTCTTTTATTTCTGTATTTATTTTTTTTAAAGATTTTATTTATTTATTTGACAGAGATAGAGACAGCCAGCGAGAGAGGGAACACAAGCAGGGGGAGTGGGAGAGGAAGAAGCAGGCTCCTAGCAGAGGAGCCTAATGTGGGGCTCGATCTCATAACGCAGGGATCACGCCCTGAGCCGAAGGCAGACGCTTAAGGACTGCACCACCCACGCACCCCTTTTTTTCTTTTAAATGAGTGAAGAAATGAAGCCACATGGCAAGAATTTGGAATAAACCCTTACTAAGTTATCTGTTGTGATGGTTTAAGTCTAGAAAATATGGCTATTAAGCTATTAAAGTGCGTCAGAGCTTTTCTTGGTGAGCTGATTGTGGTTATCAAGTTCACCAGCTGCACTGGAAAGCAAGATTGCTTAGATTTCATCTGAAAGGGGCCAGTGTCCCGACTCAGGAAAGAAGATGAATCTGGGGTGCATTCTTACCTCCTTGGTGTTTACAAATAATTTGAAAAGTGGTCAGCATGTCTGAAATGCCTATGGGAGGAAATATATAATCATATTGTAACAAAAAATGCTTGAGTTATTACTAGGTGTCAGACGGTGTGCCAAACTCTAAACCTTTGATAACTCATTTATATTCATGTCTTCTGAGACTTCGGTACTACCAATATCTGCTTTTTACAAGTGAAGAAACGGAAATGTGTTAAGTTACATACCCACAGTCACAAAATTAGGTGGAGAGGTTTGTAGGGTTTAAAGACCCAACTCCTATACGGCCTTATTAAAAATAACATTATCAATATCTGTGTGTTTTGTTGAGCAAGTAGACTATGAACATTTTGTGTTTTGCCTAAGAAATGGGAGGAGATGAAAACTTACCTTTAAGAATAAGTAAGTGACTCAGTCAGTTAAGCATTCAACTCTTGGTTTCAGCTCAGGTCGTGATCTTGGGGTCATGAGATCCAGCCCTGGGTTGGGGCTTGTGCTCCATGAGGAGTCTGCTTGAGAATCTCTCTCTCCGTCTGCCCTCCCCCACTGCACTCTCTTTTTCAAATAAATCAATCAATCAATCAATCAATCAATCAAATAAATAAATAAATAAATAAATAAATAAATCTTAAAAAAAGTGAGTGCACTTGTTTTGCTCCTCACCCAATATAAGTATCATCTGTATTATATTTTAAAAAACATAAATAAAAATTAAAATGATAACTTATTTTATCCTGTCTACTCACTATCAACATTTTTGGTATTATTTGAATCTGTACACTACAATCTTAATATTGTCCTTGGCATTAAAATGCAGGTATTATTAATAATAATATGGTGCCTTATGTTTATGTGCCGTTTTGCAGTTTATTAGGTATTTTCATTTACATGCTGAATTCAGTGCTCCCAAATACTGCCTAAAATAGGAATTAGCTCCATTTTAAAGATGTGAAGGTGAGGATTCAGTTCTCAAGCATAAAACAGATGGCTAGATGAAGGCTGGACTCCCCATCTTCTGACGCCAAGATCAGTGCACAGGCCTCGTTATCACAGGGCCTCTCACTTACACCGAAATCACAGGATAATCTGCTTCTGTGACACATATCTCCATCGACAGGACCTGAGTGCTATCCAACATATGCTGAAATACTTTGCTGCGTTGTCTTCTATTTTGTTTCATCTCTCAGTAAAATGTAAGTAAGATTCATTAGACATGGTTTCTTTTATGAAAAAGAGAAAAACTGAAATGTTTTATTTTTTATCAAAAAAGTTTACCTGTCAAGTTACACACACACACACACACACACACACACACACACACACACACTCTGACTTTATATATGCTTTATATGTAAGAGTTAGTCATTACTTTATAAGACTGAAACGGAAGTATGATTAACAACATTTTCCTTACAGCTCATTAGTATGATTTCTAGTAAAAAAAAAAAATGGTCTCAAACCGAGCTTGACCCTATTTTCTTATTGTTAGCTGCTGGGAATCACAATAAATACAAAATGTTTCAATATATGGTAAAACAAAATGGCATTTTTATGGTAAGTCATATTATAGAGGCACAAATGATGACTTTTTTAATGCAGTAATTATTGTCTTTCATTTTCTGAGAGCCTATTTTTGAAAAGCTTCCTTTTTAATCTTGCTCTGTTTATACCAAATGATTCAAGATTTCTTCATCGTAGTATTAGCACAGTAAATTAGTGACAACAGAGTAGCCTGCCTGACCTCAAGACCTCCAAAGATTTTATTCTGAAAGCTTTAGAGGGGGCAGTGAAATTCTACCAGCATATACCAAAGTGCAGGGCTGATAAACTCAGACCAGACTTCTTCAAGGTTGTATTTTTTTTCTTATTTGAATAGCACAAACCATAATATGATTTAGATTTCCCATCAAGTTTTGATTCTTTTCTATAGTGTATTATATGGCTATGCTACCACATTACCTCCCATGGTGGCTATGAAGATGGAATTTTACGAGCCGGCAGAAAAAGAATGAAGAAACAATTCAATATTTTCTCATTCAAGCATCCCTGGATGTAAATTGACAAGGTCAGCCAGGAACAGTTGTATCAGTTCCTTCAGCTGGTTATCTAAAATCAAAATTACAGGACACAATGTTCTTAAGTCCTGAGTTGAAAGCTCAAATGTTGCAATCAGTGTGTGTTTCATTTTGCAAAATACTGCAGTTCCCTTTTAACAGTTTTGACCTTTACAGAGAAACTTCAGGAGAGACCAAGGGAAAAAAAAACCCAAAAAACCCCAAAAACCATGTCGTTGAACTTCTTCCTCAGCAGAACAGTAAACTTTATTATATATCTTACTTTCCACAACTGTGGAAAGCCTTTGCTGTGTGAGGAAGGAGAAAACCCAGACGCCAAGAAGACACGAGGTGTGTCAGAGCAGTGAACGCCAGCCCAGAAGCGTGGAGTCCTAGGCCTGCCACTTAGCAGCCTTGAAACCAGCCGTTCAGCCGCTGTGCGGTTCATGGTCCCCAGGCTACCCACATCCCAGAGTTACGATAGGGTCACGGGGTTCTGTCAGTGAGAGTTCTGTGACGCCTTATGCCCGTGTCAGATGGTATCTCCATCATTTTTATCCTTTACACAAATAAGCCATTCTTTTTTCTCGTTTCCTAATATTAGAGGTGATGAGGTCTCCGTTGCAAAGTGAACGTCTCAGGAAGTGCAGGTCTGGAAAAATCAGATAACTGCACACAAGTTTGGTCAGATCAGCAATGTTGTTACGGTATATGTACTTTGTCGCCGTCTTCATTTTTTCTTCCAGCCCTTTGTAGTGCTTTGCCTGGCAGAGTTTCTGAGAATGGATATCCCTATTACATTGCTGAGGGTCAAGGTTAAGCTTTACATAGGATGGTGCTGATTAGTTAGCCGTGGCTGGTTTCCTCAACATGTCTCTAAGAAACTGTCAACCGTGTTTATGATTTTGCTGATCTTCAAGCAGGGACACCCAAACGCCTTGTGGTCTGATTCTCTCATGTTGCTTTTGTTATTCACCTAAAATGTGGGGGCGCCTGGATGCCTCCATCTGTTAAGTATCTGCCTTCAGCTCAGGTCATGATCTCAGGGTCCTGGGATGGAGCCCCACATTGGACTCCCAGCTCAGTGGGGAGCCTACTTCTCCTTCTCCCCCTGCTACTCCCCCTGTTTGTGCACTCTCACTCTCTCTCAAATAAATAAATAAAATAAAATATAAAATGTGGTGTGTTTTCTAACTTCTTTTGAGTTAGGAAACATAGAAGCCTGTGCCACTGAGGGCTGGTGGAATAACCCAGTAACAAGAGGCAGCTAATTTTGCTGCCTTTTTGCTCTTCAAACTCAGTTGGCATCATAGCTAAGAACACACTCGGTCTACATTTCTTACCTACTCCACACACGGATCAAGAAGACTCCTTTCATTCTTTTTTTTTTTTAAGATTGGCATTTTTTTTAGTACATAATACGTTCAAATGATCCAAAAATCAGAAGGTATACAAAAACACATGAAAAGTCATTCTTGGTTTCCTGCCTACATGCTTAATTCACACACATCTTATTCTGCCGGGGACACGAGCAAGGCAACCCGGCTGCAGGTTTCTTGTGCATATTTACAACAGTGGTGATAATAATATACATTGTTTTTCTTAAGCACACAAGTGTCTTAACATAATACACATGGCTTGGCACCCTTATTTTTACTTAATAAGTTTACTTTTTCAGCAATACTCACTCTTGTGATTGGGCGTATGAAACTGTCCCTTTGAAGGGTTAGGTTTCAGGATATACTTCTGTAATTTTTTGTAGTCCTCAATGAACTCGGGAAAAGCAAGGTAACTGGTTCTTCCAGAAATAGAGCAAAAAAGGGAAAAGAGGCATTCTGTTTTAAGGGTGGGTCCTCCCCCCAGTATATGGGGTTTGAATCTCTTGGATGCTCCTGTTTTCTAAAGAAAATGATAATGGATATATTTGTATCTCCTCGAACTCATCACAATGTAGGTGTAATGATCTGACATTCTTTAAAAAAAAAATCGGAAAGGTCTAGTCAAATGTGCCTTTAAGATCTATGTAAGAAAAGTCCTGTGCAAAATTGATGCCCCTCATAGAGCTTGAATACCTAGGCATTGTCTGCCGTTCTCTGTAAGTATGTGTTCTGTGAAGAGAAATCTAAGGTTTTTCTGTGTTGGTCCTAATGCATCCAGCACAATAGCACATGTTTTCAGCCAAGTTTGGCATAGATTCCTTTTATGAAGGACAGAAAGTGAAAGTTTAAACACAATTTATAAAATTCAGAATTGATCATTCTAACATTAAAAGTATATTCTAATTAAATTAATATTTTTATAATATTTAATCTGCTGGGAAAAAAAATCACATACTGGTCATGAATACCGTTTCAGATGGTTTTTAGTTATGTAAATTATTTCTCTCCTGACTGTGTAATTACATGATGGACTTGTTTCTAGGGTATTATATACTTAATTTGAGTTTCTAAAAATGCTTTAATCATATAATTGCTAGTTTATCAAGTAGAAAATATAGGTCTGAAAACACCATCATTATGTCATTATTCTCCACAAAAGACTGTGAAACATGCTGAAGAGGCCATTATGAGGCAAATAACAGTTTTCTGTGGTGTCTAAATTTGCAAGGATTAAAAAAAAAAAAGGAAGAGCAAAGAAAATGCCTAAAGGTAAAGAGTTTTAAAACCTAGCCAGGCAATTTATCTTGTGTCTCTATCTGTGAAAAATCAGTAAGACAAAGGAAGTGAATAGGTAATACTTAGAATGGTGAAATTCCATGAATGACACTAATATTTAATAATTGATTCACTAAAGCCCATGTAGAAAGTCTAAAGGAAATAAAATAAACCTGAGGCTTACTGTTTACATTAGAATCTAGTTGCTCTGTTCTTGTATTCATTCTTATTGGGTGTACTGTGGTCAAGTGTGCTCTCAATAGATAATGATTTATACTCACTTGGTTTATACCCAGTAGGAACCCAGAAATACAATGTGGGATGGCTAAGTGGTTAAATTCAAATATAATCTTATAGAACCCGAAGATTACAAAAAATTCTTTTTTGACTTAATGGATGTCATGGGTCAGAAAATCTATTTTCAGTAAAGTCTAGTGAAGCCCAAGGTAAAACTGCTCCATTTGTGGGTGTGGTATGAGAAGACCCCTAAAAAATCCCTGTCTATGTATACTTGTTACACACACCCACACAGACATATACATCTATACGTTTCCTTGCTCTCCTATTTAAAATGGTGACAGCTACAGCTCTGAGCAAGAGGAAAACCAAAGTTGGATGTTAGCTATATAGCTAAATGGGAAGGGTTGAAGGGGTTCCTGTGTTGTAACCTCAAAATCCGGTAGTTATTCTGTTACTGTTGATTCTGCTATTGAATCTGGTTCATGATTAATAGAACCAGCTGATTTGTATTTTCATACAATAAAATCAGTTTTTTCTCCTATAAAGTCATGGTTTGAAAAAGGTTAAATCACGGATACATTTTGCTATTGAGTCCTTTGCTTTCCCCTCACCTGTTAAAAGCAACTTTTTTAAAAAAAATGATGAGTTTTTAAAAGATTGTAGTTTGCTGAACTGATTGAAAATGGATTCATTCCTAACCAATCAGGTCTCTCAAGGAAACCTGAAACTTGACAAGGTCTGTTGGTGACTTCTATGCCTATGCTGGTGACAGGCTAGGGCTGCGCTTAAGTCAGAATGTGCTGACCCAGAATGTATCAGAACATGTGGGTTTGAATCCGGGCTCTGCCACTTAACTCTCCATGACGTTGACCAGCTTACTTGTCCTCTCTAAGCTTCAGTTTCCCCATTTATAGAACGGAGGTGGTAATATTAAGTACGCCATAGAAGATTAAAGGCCATTCTCTATGCAGCCCTTCTAACTCAGTGGGGCATGTAGTGCACAGTCAGTGAATGTTAGTTCTTGGTTTTCTTCCTGATAACCCCTCCTGTTCTCTCTCTTCCTCCTGTACCTTCTTCACAAGTCATTGCCCCTTTCAACAAAATAGTACTCAAAATACAACCAGAATTTGTTTAAGAAGTGTCCCTGCGGGGGTGTCTGGGTGGCTCAGCTGGTTAAGCAGTTGCCTTAGCTTGGGTCATGATCAGGGTCCTGGGATCGGTCCCAGGTCGGGCTCCCTGCCCAGCAGGGAGCCTGCTTCTCCCCCTCTTCCCTGCTCCTGCTCTCGCTTACAATCTCCATCTCTCTCTCTCAAACAAAATCTTCAAAAAAAAAAAAAAAAAAATTTGCACTGATTAAAAAAAAAAAAAGTGTCCCTGCCACTTGGGGGCGCCTGGGTGGCTCCGTTGGTTAAGCACCTGTCTTGGTTTTGGCTCAGGGTCAGGAGTTT
Source organism: Ailuropoda melanoleuca (assembly GCF_002007445.2). Classification (NCBI taxonomy): domain Eukaryota; kingdom Metazoa; phylum Chordata; class Mammalia; order Carnivora; family Ursidae; genus Ailuropoda; species Ailuropoda melanoleuca. Next base: position 148,517,716 of record NC_048219.1, read on the forward strand.
GAGTCCCATGTTGGGCTCTGCACTGAGCTGGGTGTGGAGCCTGTTTGAGATTCTCCCTCCCCCTGCTCATGAGCGCGCTCACACTCTCAAAAAAATAAATAAATAAAACTAAAAAAAAAAAAAAAAGGGTCCCTGCCACTTAATAGCTGGGCAATCTCAAGACATTTCTCTTAATTTCTGAGGCTAACTTTCCTCATTTGTAGGGTTCTCTTTTCTTGAGAGGATAAAATGGCATATTAAATGTGAAAATGCTTTAAAATCTGCAAATCAGTAGAGATTATAGTTAGAAATGTGAATTATAGAAAGGTAAAAATACTTATTTCTTTTTTTGAGCAGAAGTAATTTTTTCTATTTGAACAGATCTTTATTTCAGGAAACTGGAAAATCCAGAAAATCAGGAAGAATAAAAAAAGCCTGTTATTCTTCCACTCAGAGAGATCTTGTTAACATCTTAATGTAGTGCATTTTATTATATTATTTAAGTTATACCACAGAAATATAATTTGGTATTGATGTCTTTTGATTTTTGCATATTGCTAGTGTACCAACATTAAAATGTAATTAAAGTTGCGTTTCTTTAAGTCACTACTGTCAATTTCTTTGTATAGTATATATAAGTACAGTATATGTACAATGCAAGTTTTTTTCCTGTTTTATTTGTATGTTTTGTTTTGTATGCCTTGTAGAGTAATATATACATGGCTTTTATTTTGCACTTTGGGAGGTAAAAAATTTTAGATGCTAAAAACTTTCGTAAGAAGCCATATTTGGCTTTAATTTAATCATCAAATCAAATACCTTTTTATTGCAATGCATTATAAACAATCAAAATGTTCTGCCCTTAGGTGTATTTGTCCATATGCCTTAATTGCAGCTATATTTGTTATGAAAATTTGAGGTTGAGGAGGGCAAGTTGCCAAAAGCCTCAGCTTTGAGAATGCAGAAATTTGAAACACCCCTGGACTAACAATCTGGAACCAATAATCAATAAAGCTAATTTGTAAACTATAATTGATTTTGAATCTATAGACAGTCAAAGTGGGTGTGATGCACATGCTTTGAAATAATTTTAAGTTGGCTAAATCAGTTACCAAAACATCATAGCGTTTACAGCTATTTAAGGACAATTGTTTTTAAAAAAAACATAAGTTGTGGTGTAATTTTTAGCAACCACTCTACTCCATTACCAACTAGCCACATAATACTACATGAGAACTTAGGGGAAAAAATGAGAAAAAACCCAGACAATGTTTGATAAGGTACAAAAACAAAATACAAAAAAAACCCAACAAAACCCAGAATAGTAGACAATTAACAAATAAAAACAACCCCACACAGCCTAAAAGAGATGCTCAGTGAAAAGGAAAGCTGTAAGACCAGATCTGAGGCAGCCGCATCTGTAGACACGCGTGTTAGCGGAGTTGAGCCAGAACTTAAATTTGGATGGTTCAGATGAGCTTACTGTGAATACATTTAATTTTTTTCATTTGCAAAATATCAATTGCTACGTGCTAGAACATCTGCTCGGACACTGAAATTTAAAGATAAAAGCCACGGTCTCTGGCCTCCAGATCACGGTGTGATGATGAAGGCAGATTCAGACACAAAATAACACGAAACACGGCAAAGCAGTGATGGCGTTTAGCACAGGTTATTATGAAGTCCAAGGGAGAGAAAGTGTCCGCACGTGCCGTAGGGTGGGGGAGTTTAGTCTCAGGGAGGGTCTCTTGGGGAGGTGCCACTGAATTGTCCGACTGTGAGGAGTTAGGCACCGTGGAGAGTGAAGGACCCAGAAACCAAGCCCTGGAAGGGGCAGACTGTCTGCTGCAGCTAGCTCTGCGTTGTTGAGGCACCTCTGAGGTGGGAAGACTGGACGGGTAGGCCGGGAGTAGACTGCGGAAGAGCGTGGTAGCTCTGTGAAAATGCTGGCACTTTATTCTGAGGGGAAAGGGGAAAAGCCTTTTAGAGTTTTAAACCTGCAACTTACATGTCAGATAGGTTATTCTGCTGTCTCTGTGGAGGGTGGAATTGAGGGGAATGATGCATAAAACAGAGCTCTTATTTTCTAGGACAATTTAGAATCTCCTCATAGAAGATCTTAAGAAAATTAAGCAATGAATCTAAAAATGGCCCTGTCCTTTTTGTGTGATAATTTTGTTCTTCTCTGTGGCTAGAGAAGCTTAGGGTGGGTAGGACGGGGAGGGAACACAATGGTAGGGAAAGTAATGAGACTTTCCTCCCAGGCTTCACCTGCAATTGAGGAAAAATGGACACTGTGCTCCTTGGGGACCACATAAGTGAAAATGGCTTCACATTTATTTCAAGAGAATGGCTCCTTCAGAGGCTAAATCTTGATTTGGGGAACTTATTTAGAGGTCACTAATGTTTTTATTTTTTATCAGATGTCATTTCTTTTTCTTTTCTTTTTTTAAAGATTTTATTTATTTTAGATATTGTGCAAGTAGGGGGAGAGGCAAAGGGAAAGAGAATCTCACACAGGCTCCGTGCTCAGCGCAGAGCCTGACATGGGGCTCCATCTCCTGACCCTGAGATCATGACCTGAGCCGAAACCAAGAGTCAGACACTCGACCGACTGAGCCACCCAGACACCACTATCCTTTATGTTTCTAACATTCATATTGAAGAGCTAGAAAGGATAAATATATAGAGTGGTAAAATTAAGGTTGAAGAGTATAAGATAAACTTTTTTTTTTTTTTTTTTACTGACCATAAAGAATTGAANAAAGTAATTGCATAAAAGCACGTATGAATCTTGTTACTAACAGTGTTTTTCATTATGAACAAACCAATGTACAGAGAGCCCTAAATTACAGGAGATAAACATCTTCTAAAATTCTTCAACTTTCTCATTACCATTTCAATGGTAATACCAAAATATTCTCCAACTCTCTTATTCTCTCTCCCCATCATTCCTCTGGTTTTGTGATGGCACAAAAAGCCTCTACATATGTTGGAGAAGCTATTTTGTCAGTGGTTGGTGACTGGCTTTAAAAAAGAAAGAAATGATAAGGATAAACAGTTATTTTACCACATAGATTAAGCACTACCACTAGTGTCCATTGTAGATTAGTTAGGCAATGTTGTTTTATCGAGTACTGGAGTAAAGAAGGCAGAGTGAAATGTTCAAATTTATATATGATACAGTCTTTTCTGGCCAGTAAAATCCAAGAGAAGAAAAAAACTGCAGAATATGGCCCATAACTCTGATATAGACAAGTGTTAGGCTGTCTCTATGGAGAATAATTAGAACTTGATTTCTGAACTAATGGACAGCTTGCAGACGGTTTTTTATTGTTGGTCAAAATCAACTCAACATTCTTTCACAACCAAAAAGGAAACCCTGGGAGTTATTAGAAAAGCTCTTTGAAGTCAACCAAAGTATTTTTATGAAGGCATTTTAAAAATGAAATTTTGAAACCTATATTATTAGCTATATTTTGGGTGTTTTGCATCAAGAAAGCCAATGAATTGCAGAGAATGAGGGATCACTTCTTATAGCTCCAAGCAGGAAGGTTGAAGACATAAAGAAATGAATAAATGTTGGAATGGTCCAAATGGTGGTGGTCCAAAGTGAAACTATAGATATGATACAATGCTTAAATGTTGAGGTAAACTTATAATGATACATTGTGGTAAGACTGTTTAAGGAATCCAGGACAACAGAACCTTCCTGTACAATGGATATAGGCTTGCAGTTTGGGAGTCAGAATGAATTGTATTAAGAGTTTGAGCAAGTTACTTTAACTAAATTAGAATCTTCTTTTTCTTGTAAAGTGAAAATGATGGATAGTGCCTATGTGATAGGGTGAGGATTTAATAAAATAATACATGTAAAGCTGGGGTTAAGGGCTTGTATTCACCACTCAAAAGCTTAGCACATAGCAAGTACTTTATAGAATGGTAGCTGCTGTTATTATTACTACATCATTCTCAGGTAATGCACCCCCGTGCAAAGGCGAGACAGGTGCCTGAGCTAAATGGGCCACAGGTTTGGTTTAATAAACCATTTCTTCAGTATACTCTTGTATGAGTCTGGGCAGAATAACTGCCCTAATGGATTACTCCCAGATCTGAGTGACTTCATACAGCAAAGGCTTGTTACTCACGTTCCAGCACATTGGGGGTGGCACGGTCTGGGTAGAGTAGGAGCTCTATTTCATGTTATTTAAGGGCATAAACCCTTTTGTCTAGTGGTTCCATCATCCCCAAGGGCTTTGGAATCCTCTTCTGGATCTCTGGTATTGGAACAGCTGATAAGGGGAGAAAGAAAAACGGAAGGTGTTGTGAGCCAGCCCTGGAGGCTCTGTACGTGACTTCTGCCCACAGCTCAGCATCTGGAACTTGAAATACATTGCTCGCTATAACTGAACTGGACGCTAGAAACATAGTCTGACTGTGGCCCCAAAAGGGAAAGGAAATACCTGTCACGGATTTCTTCCTGAGCTTTCCTTTACATCTCAACCAGGATAGAAAGTGGAGAGAAGAAATCGCTACAGTGTATTAACACAACATGCGCAAAATATGAAGCAAAGGGTTCAGTGATTACAATTAGGTGACAAATAATTCTAATCACTAACCTTTGTTTTTAATTATGATAACATCTAATAAAGTTCTTAATTTACAGAATACAATCATATCCTTTAGGTAGGGCGGCATAGTGAAAAGAGCATGGTCTTTGAAATAACACAGGCTTGGGTTTAATTTGTGGCTCCCACGCCCACCACCTGCTGTGTGAGCTGAGGCTCCTTATGCCTTCATTTCTCATCAGAAAAGTGAAATCTGAAGAACCCTTTCCTTGGGAATTCTGAGGGTTAAATGTATTACAATAGTAAAGCATCAGGCCTACACCTACCTTTCTTTTTTTTTTTTTTTTTTAGTAATTATCTTATCAGGGCATTTGGGTGGCTCAGTGGGTTAAGCAGCTGACTCTTGATTCCTGCTCAGGTCATGACCTCGGGGTCCTGGGATCAAGCCCCTCTGTGCTCAGCAGGGAGTCTGCTTCAGGGTTTTGCCTTTCTCCCTCTACCCCTACTCCTGCTCACACGCGCATGCACTCTCTCTCTAAGATAAATCTTTTAGAAAATATGTTAAAAAATTTTTTTTAAATTAGTGATTATCATTTGACTGACTTATTCAACAGTTTTGAGAAATTCTATTAGCCCCAAGAAATTTAGATTCAGATAAAACAAATGATTTGTTAGAGTTTGGCCCGAACTAAAGCCACTTTTCCTGATTTCAAATCCCATGGTCTTTATTTTACCAAGAACATGTATCAGAAATGTTTCAATTAACATGGTAGAAAAGAACCTCAAAGGCAAGCACCTAAAATCTTTATGGAAAGTTATCTAACCATGGCTTACTTTAAAAATTAAGGCAAATCTAAACTAAAGAAAAAAAAAAGTACTCAAAAATTTCAAGTATTTACCCATCATTTAAAATTTTATGTCCCACACTCCTTCCAGGTTATAAATTAAGTTGTGTCTTCCCATTTAGACATACTTTCTGTCTCTTGGGAATGAAATGCATAGTGTCATTCTTTGTGGTTCAACTGTAAGTCAAACAGAGCAGAGTTCTGGGATATCAAAACTGCCCAGCTGGAAACTCCAGGCTGCTCTTAGTCAGTAACCCAATGTGGATGTGTGTAGCCTTTCAAAGACTGCTATTACTTAGTATCACTATGGCTATTACACTATTTCTGAGTAGGCAGTATCTTTAAGGCCATATGATTCTTAGTCTGGTTGGCAAGTTTTTTTAGGAATCGCAGCTGTAAACATGCACTTAATTTATTTTACACCCTGTTTTACACTTCTTTTCTGCAAGCATTTTAAGTTATATTCACACCTATTAGTAAACTAATGCCTGCATATCTTCTCATGCTTGCCCTTGTATTTATTTTGTATACATTTTTCTCACTTCTAACTTGGCTTCACACTTTTTTTTTTTAAATACTAGAGCTCATTAGTTTTACTTCCTTTCTACTCTGCCTGGATCACTTCTTTCATGTCTAGTGAGATAGCCTTCTCTACCAAGAAGCAAAGTAGAAAACAACATTTCCATTTGAAATCATTGCTATATATACTATACTATTATGAAATGGTAAAGATAAAAAAGAGCTAATTTCTGGCAAATTAAGGTCTCAGCTTAAAAAATACAAAACCAAAACCAAGCATCAGCTTATCCAATAAAAGTTTCAAATTGTCACATTTACATTTTAAGTCTTCTTTGCTGTCACAGAAAATGGAAACCTATTTATCAAAGCATGTATGTGGATATCCAAGCTGGAGCATGGCTATTAAAAAATCAAATGATCTTTTTAAAGCTGCTCTTAGTCCTTTGAAATAAAAAGTTCTTGAATAAAAAATAGGCTTCAGTCTCCCTTATTTAAATACTATGTGTCATTAGACTATGTACTTTTATCTGGACAGAAACAAGTTTATCCAGCCCAAATATTAAATGAAACCGATGACGATTGAAAAGGAGCTAAAGGGGCCACAAAGAAAATATATGCTGTTATTTCTAAACCAAATGCCTAAAATAGGACTGTTAGGGCCATTTATTAAAACTTTATCTGTACCACACAAGCACAGGAAATTTGAGCTGTATATATTATGCAACCAGCGTTACTATTAAAAATACTTAACCAGTACAACACAGGAAGCAACTAATCATAGCGGATACATATTATTGCCATATACTCTTCTGGGTGATACTGCTAGATCTCTGTCGGCATCAAAAAATTAGCAATGCATTGGCCAGCAGTTTATTGCATTTCTATATTACCAAACCATAGCTTGACATTATCTTCAATAAAATGACCAGTCTTATAAATAAAATCTTACTCTAACTTTTCATTGTAATTAATACAAGCTTCTTTAACAAAAATTATTGCTATGTCTGTTATTGACTGAAATAGTCATAATTCTTCTAGGGTGGTGTAATTAACAGGGCCGTTATTAGCCAGACGGATTTGTGTGGAGAAACAATCATAATTTGAGGTGCTAGACAAATCTGGTACAAGGAAGTTTTCAAAGTATGAGATAGGACTAAAATGTACTGACTCATGTTCGGTTATATCTATAGAACACCTTGATTCCCAAGACTTCATACTTTCAGATGATTACAAAATTTATAAATTTTTTTTAGAACTCAGATGCTGTAATTATATAAGTATTGTATATATAATGTATTAGATTAAGTATATTTTTTGTAATTTCTAATATTAAATATCTTTATATAATTTCTAATCTAATTGTATACAATTTCTAATATTTGTCTAATATTCACAGTAGAACATATACACTATATTATATATGTTATATGTGTATATTGTACATATAATTATATACTTCTAATGTATGATTATAATGTATAATTATAATTGTGTAAACACACATAGTTATACAATTTATGAAATAAAGACACATAATTTGAATAGTCTATATTACCTCACTCTGTTAAAAGAGAGACAATAGGGGGGCAGTGTAGTATGACTAATGGAATGTTTCAGATCTTAGGTCTGCCCTTACTAGCTCCACAACCTAAATGCACTTTATTTCTCTCTTAGTTTTTTCAACTTTAAATGGGAAAAATAATACCATCTTAGAATTGTGAGTATGAGGTAAGGGAATGCATACGGAAGACTTATTGGGGTAGCTGGTATTGGGTAAGCATAAAATACATTGTCTGGTAAAGCAGAAAAGGAGAGAGGGGGTAGATCAGAGCAGTAAGAAACAGCTTTTAAGTGTTACTATATTTACTTAACATTGTTCCAATTCCAATGATCACACTGAACTACTTTGTAATATATAACTTCAGTTTCAAAAACAGAGCATGGATTTAAAAATTCTAAAACAGGAAAAAATAATTTGATATTCTCAAACAAGTAGCGAGTGGCTATTTCTTGAATAACTCAGGGCAGTGAGACTTATGAGGATGAAACTGACCAGTATGAGGGAAGCTTTGCAAACACATCAATTGTAGTGTGTGGTTTGCGATTGCAGAATTCTTACATGGTGGGAAAATGCTGATTTCAAATGACTCTTCAATTTTACAGAGTTCACCTCAGGGTTAAGACTCGTGAATGTAACACGAGAAGGTTGATATATAAAACCAAGCCGCAAAGTCAAAGCTCCCCAAACAGTATTTGGCTGAGCCCTTTGCAGTTAACAGAGTTCTCCATGTGGCTTTCTCAATCCTGCAGTCAGAACTCCCACCAGAAATGCTAATGGAGATTTCCCCGAAACAGAAACAAGCATCACTGTGAAAAGATTTCTGCTTACTCTGCTTCTCAAACTTGGAAGTCTGCTAGCATTTCTGTTTTGACCACCGGATGTTTCAGAAAGGAAAATAGTTTTCAGGAGTCTTAGCAAATATTCTAAGCATAAACAACACTTAGTATTTTTGTTTCATAAAGGATTAATATTTGTGCAAAGAGAAAACAAAAATGTCTCTGTATCAGATTTCTCAAAAAAATTTTAATTTGGTAGACTTAGGAAAGGGAAAGAAAAAATGGATATAGCGATGTTTATATTGATTTTTATCATCATATTGAACTTGTCTAGGACATCTGGATTATTTAGGATATCATTTTATCTAAATATGCTGTATTTACATGATTATTTTGTCAAAGAAATTCAAAACACTTGATATAAATTTACAGCTCTGTGTTTACATCTGAGTGCCAAACTATAATTTTTTAACATCGCTATAAATAACATTTTTATATCCTTCTGCATAAGGCTCTTGAAATATTGAAGAAATCCCAAGCCCTTTCTTGCCCTACTCTTTAAGGGGAGGTATTGTCAGCTTTCCTGCTGGTGGGATATTAGAACACAGCTGACTGAGGGTAGTGACGTGTCGCACATTTATAAAGGCAATGGCATAACCATGGCGGATACCAAAAAGATATAAAAGAGAGATCCCTGATCCCATAAAGTCTATAAACATGTTGACATAATGGCTAAACCAGCAGGTAAACCTTACAGTACTGAGTGGAGGATAGAGGATGCTTTATGTAAACAGTTACAAATCTCTAGTTTTTGAGGCAAGTTCAAGAACAGATTTTCTGTGGGAATCAAGCAGGGGTAAAACAGCAAATAATTCTGTACTTACATGGCATATTGGCATGCATCCCCCTCTATATATGTTGTTTTCATTCTTTTTGCTTTTTTAAAAGATTTTATTTATTTGAAGAAAAACAGAGAGTGAGAGAGCACAAGCACGGGGAATGGCAGAGGAAAAGGGAGAAGCAGGCTCCCTGGCTGAGCAGGGAGCCCGATGACGTGGGGCTCTATCCCAGGACCCTGGGATCATGACCTGAGCCGAAGGCAGACGCTTAACTGATTGAGACACCCAGGCGCCCCTTTTGCCTTCATTCTTGAAAGATATTTTCACTAGATGTAGAATTCTAGGGTGACCAATTATTTTCCCTTCAACTCATGAAGGGTGAAGGATGTCAGTGTTCCTAGCCTCTAGTGTTTCTGCTAAGATGTAGGCAGTCATTTGAATTGTAGTTCCCCTATATGAAGTCAGGGCTTCGTCTCTTAATCCATCTCCACTTTCCAGCAGTTGTAATCATCCTAAAGTTTGTCCTATGGTTTAAGGCATAAGACCATGGCTTTCTGTCTGAGTTCTAGCCATCCCATATATCTGCCCCTCTAAGCAGCAGCCTGCATTTGGGTTAAAAAAAAAAATGTTAAAAAAAAAAAATAGGAAGCATATCCTTCATCTAAGTGTTGAATCCTCTTCACTATCATCTTATTTTTGTTCACTCTCCAGAGCCTTCGAGTAGTTTTATTTTTTGTTTTATGCAGATTTTTGTAGTTTCATCTACAGAAGAGTTTACCTAAGAGGAGCTTATTTGGCCATGACAGGAAATAGAATGATCGCAGTAATATGCGCCCTGTACTTCTCAGACTAGACTAGTTAAATGGATAAAATACAGTCATAGCAATAGTTTTAAAGTAATTTCCAGTCACAGCATTACTTACTCAGAGGGAATTTTAACCCTTGTCAATTTTCTTCCAAATTATTTGGAAATCCTCAATGGATGTTTCATTTACTCTCCATAAATGGAGTCTCCCATTTTCTTTTCTCTTTTTCTGGCTTGCTGTAACTCTTATCCTTTGTGAGAATTTTGGTCCAGTACAAAAGGAAAAAGTCCCCACAAGAGACTACCCTCACTTCTGACACCAACTGCAAACTTAGGAGTTTCCCTCAGGCTTGATAACTTACTAGAAGGGCGGCAAGAACTCACTGAAAACTATTATGGTTATATCTTATGTAAGGGAGGGAGAAGATACAGATTAAAATCAGCCAAATGAAGAAGCACATAGGGCAGAATCTAGAAGAAGAACCAAACTCAGAGCTTCTATTGTTCTGCCCCTCTGGAATCAGGATGTCTTACCCTCTTGCTATCAGTGTGTGACCATATACAGGGTGTATTGCAAGCCAGGGAAGCCCACCTGAGCCGCGGTGTTCAGAGTGTCTACTGTGGGCACCATCATGAGGCCATGATTGATGACCATGTGGTTGATCTCAGTCTCTAGTCTCTAGCATATCTGGGCATGACCAAAAGGCTCCCTCTGCCCTAGATTGCATTGTTGGTTGTTCAGACATGGCCACCCCCTAATCCTAAATACTGTTGGGTCTGGCCCTTTCCCACCCTAAATCACTTTGTTAGACTATTCAGCATGATCTGAGGTCCCAAGGTAAACAAAGATAGTCCTGTCAGGAGAGATGTCTCTCAGAGTCTGAGGTTACCTACCAAAGGCCAACCCTTCTCTTTGGGCAAGGCCAAATTCTCTACATACTTGTTACTAATGTCAGCTAAAAACATTAAGATAATTATTGATACACATTAATCCCTCAAGGATATTCAGGGCACTGTGTTCTTGTTATTGCAGGAACAATTAGACTGATGGAGTTAACACTTTGTGTTCTTCATAACCCAAGGAGATTTCTGAGAACCAGTTCTCTTTACTGATTGTATTTTTTCTGATTGTTAACCTCTTATGTAAATTGATGGTCCCAGCACAGAGGGCAATCCCGTGGTAGAAACTATTGTCTTTTCACTCTGCCACATTTTGTTTCCTCTGCTGGAGATGCTCTTCCTACTTATTTTTGCCTGGATAACTCTTGATTGCATGTCAAGGTTCAGATCAGAGGTGACTTCCTATAGGAAAGCATCCTTGACCGTGCCAGCTTTGGGGAGACGCTGCTTCTAGTGCTCTCACAGCACACTTGGCTTGCCTCTAGTCCCCACAAAAAGTGTGATGATATGACACGTTGTAACCTTCCCAATACTCTGGACTATGAACTTCTTAGGGCAGAAATGGGTCCTATTTACCTTTGCATGTCTGGCATCTTTCATGACATATGACACAAAATAAGGGATCAGCAAATGATGGTTGAATGAATGCTGTACTTTGAAACTTCGCTCCTCTGAAACTGAGCTACTGTTCTTAAAACACATATGACTATACTGTCTTTTCTCTTTGATTATTTACTGAGAAGAGTCTTACTCTCTCAGGCTTGAGGGGGGGTTCCTACAGATCCTAACATGCTCTCTCAGGCTTGAATCCTGTAGTGAACGGAGTTTAATATCAGTCTGGGACATGTTCATTGACCAGAATTTATGCCACCCTTGTACATTAAAAGATTTAAAAAAAACTGCACCTAGGCCTTTGCAGAGAAACTTCATTTTCCTCTCAGAAGTAATAGGGCTGCACTAGTTCAAAGGTTGCAGAAGAGGATCTCAAAATATAGTGCTTTACATCTCATGATGATATGGCGTTCAAAATTACCATGACATGAACATCCATGTGTAAGTCATATTGGTTTATTTATAGGCCAATGAAGAAACAGAAAAAATCCTGATATTATTCAGTTACCTTGGAATTCTTTATTTTTTTCAAGTTCTTTGCCCATTTTTAATTTTTTAAAAGTTTTTGTTTAATTTCCAGTGAGTTAACATACAGTGTAATACGAGGTTCAAGTGTACAATATAGTGATTTGACATTTCCATACATCACCCTGTGTTCATCACTGGCACCTTCCTTTTCTCCATCACCTATTTAACCCATCCCCCATACCCACCTCCCTCCTGGTAACCATCAATTTGTTCTCTATGTTAAAAGTCTGTTTCTTGGTTTGCCTCTCTCTCTCTCTTTTTCCCCTTTCCTCATTTGCTTTGTTACTTAAACTCCACATATGAGTGAAATCATAGGGTACTTGTCTTTCTGTGAATGACTTATTTCACTTAGCATAACACTCTCTAGCTCCATCCATGTCATTGCAAATGGCAAGATTTCATTCTTTTTTATGGCTGAAAAATAATCCAGTGTGTGTGTGTGTGTGTGTGTGTGTGTGTGTGTGTGTCATACTTTTTTTTATCCATTCATTCATTGATGGATATTTGGACTGTTTCCATAATTTGGCTATTGTAGATAATGCTATGATAAACATTGGGGTGCATGTATTCCTTTTGAATTAGTGTATTACTAATACCTAGTAGTGCAATTGCTGGATCATAGGCTAGTTCTATTTTTAACTTTTTGAGGAAACTCCATACCATTTTTCAGAGTGGCCACACCAGTTTGCATTCCCACCAATAGTCCAAGAGGGTTTCCTTTTCCCACATCCTCACCAACACCTATTGTTTCTTGTGTTGTTGATTTTCATCACTTGAACAGGTGTGAGGTGATTGTAGTTTTGATTTGGATTTTCCTGATGGTAAGTGATGTTGAGCATCTTTTCATGTGTGTGTTGACCATCTGTATGTCTTCTTTGGAAAAATGCCTATTCATGTCTTCTGCCCATTTTTAATTGGATTATTTGTTTTGGGGGCTGTTATTTTATAAGTTCTTATGTTTGAATACTAACCCTTTATCAGATAAGTCATTTGCAAATATCTTCTCTCATTCTGTAGGTTGTCTTTTAGTTTTGTGGATTTTTTTCCTTCTCTGTGCAAAAGCCTTTTATTTTGATATAGTCCCAACAGTTTATTTTTTATTTTGTTTCCCTTGCTTCGGGAGATGTATCTAGAAAGAAATTGCTATAGCGGATGTCAAAGAAGCTACTGCCTGTTTTCCAAGATTTTTATGGTTTCAGGTCTCAGATTTAAGTCTTTAATCCATTTTGAATTCATTTTTGTGTATGGTATAAGAAAGTGGTCCATTTTCATTCTTTTGCATGTTGCTTTCCAGTTTTCCCGGCACCATCTGTTGAAGAGACTTTTTCCAATTGGATATTCTTTCCTGCTTTGTCAAAGATTAATTGACCATGTAACTGGGGATTCATTTCTGGGTTTTCTATTCTGTTCTATTGATCTATGTGTCTATTTTTGTGCCAGTACCATACTGTTTTGAGACTACAGCTTTGTAATATAGCTTGAAGTCTGGAATCATGACGCCTCCAGCTTTGCTTTTTTTTTTTTTTTTTTTTTTCAAGATTGCTTTGGTTATTCGGGGTCTTTTGTGGTTCTATACAAATTTTAGAATTGTTTGTTCTAGTTCTGTGAAAAATGCTATTGGTATTTTGATAGAGATTGCATTGCATTAAATGTGTAGCTTGCTTTGGGTGGTATAGATATTTTTAAAATATTTATTTTTCCAATCCATGAGCATGCAATGTCTTTCCATTTCTTTGTGTCATCTTCAGTTTCTTCCATCACTGTTTTATAGTTCTCAGAGCATAGGTCTTTCATCTCTTTGGTTAGGTTTATTCCTAGGTATCTTATTGTTTTTGGTGTAATTGTAAATGGGATTGATTCCTTAATTTCTCTTTCTGCTGCTTCATTGTTGGTGTATAGAAATAGATTTCTGTATGTTGATTTTGTATCCTGTGACTTAACTTGCTTGCAAGTTCTGGGGGTTTTCTGGTGGAGTCCTTTGGGTTTCCTATGTAGAGTATCATGTCATCTGTGAATAGTGAGAGTTTGACTTCTTCCTTGCCAATATGGATGCCTTTTATTTCTTTTTGTTGTCTGATTGCTGTGGCTAGGACTTCCAGTATTATGTTGAATAAAAAGGGTGAGAGCGGACATACCTGTCTTGTTCCTGACTGTAGAGGAAAAGCTCTCAGTTTTTCCCCACTGAGGATGATATTAGCTGTGGGTTTTTCATATCTGATCTTTATTACATTGAGGTATGTTCACTCTAAACCTACTTTGTTGAGAATTTTTATCATGGATGGATGTTGTACTTTGTTCAGTGCTTTGATTTGTGAACATTGAACCAAACTTGCAGCCCAAGAATAAATCCCACTTGATCATGGTGAATGATATATTTAAGATATTGTTGGGTTTGGTTCGCTACTATTTTATTGAGGATTTTTGTCTATTTTCATTTTGATTGAAATATCAATAGATTTTGATCTATTTTCATCAGGGATATTGGCCTATAGTTTCCTTTCTAGTGGTGTCTTTATCTGGTTTTGGTATCAGGGTAAAACTGGCCTCCTAGAATGAATTTGGAAGCTTTCCTTCCATTTCTATTTTTTTGAATAGTTGGGAAAGAATAGGTATTTTAACTCTTTTTAAAAATGTTTTCTGGAATTTCCCTGTGAAGCCATCTGGTCCTGGACTTTTGTTTCTTGGGAGATTTTTGATTACTGATTCTGTTTCTTTGCTGGTAATTGGTCTGTTCAAATATCCTATTTCTTCCTGTTTCAGTTTTGGTAATTTATCCATTTCTTCTAGGTTGTCTGATTTGTTGCCGTATAGTTTTTCATAATAGTCTCATAATTAATTGCTTGTATTTCTGTGATGTTGGTTGGGTTTTTATTGTCTTATTTGTGACTGTTTGGATCATTTTTCTTTTTGTTAAGTCTGGTTAGAGGTTTATCAATTTTATTTATTTTTTTCAAAGAATCAGCTCCTGGTTTCATTGATCTGTTATTTTTGGGGGTTTCGTTTTGTTTCGGTTTCATTTATTTCTGCTCTAATCTTTATTATTTCCTTCCTTCTGCTGGCTTTAGGCTTTGCTTGTTGTTCTTTTTCTAGCTCCCTTAGGTGTACAGTTCAGGTTGCATATTTGAGATTTTTCCTGTTTCTTGAGGCAGTCCTGTATTGCTGTATCTTTCCCTCTTAGGACTCCTTTTGCTGCATCCCAAAGGTTTTGGACTGTTGTGTTTTCATTTTCATTCATTTCCATGTATTTTTAAAATTTCTTCTGTGATTTCCTGCTTGACCCATTCGTTGTTCAGGAGCATATTGTTTAACCTCCATGTACTTGTGGTTTTTCCTGATTTTTTTCTTGTGGTTGACTTTGAATTTCTTAGCACTGTGGTCAGAAAAGTTGCATGGTATGACTTCAGTCCATTTTTATTTGTTGAGGTCTGTTTTGTGTTCTAATATGTGATTTATTCTGGAGAATGTTCCATGTGCACTTGAAAAGAATGCATATTCTGGTGGTTGAGGATGGAATGTTCTGAGTATATCTGTTAAATCCATCTGGTCCAATGTGTCACTCAAGACCGTTGTTTCCTTGTTTATTTTCTCTTTAGATGATTTGTCCATTGATGTTAATGTCTCTTATGATGGTTGTATTAGTATCAACTAGTTCCTTTATGTTTGTTATTAATTGTTTTATGTATTTGGGTGCTCCCATGTTGCATGTTTGGGTGCATAAATATTTACGATTGTTTTATCTTCTTGTTGGACTGTCCCCTTTATGATTATATAGTGCCCTTCTGTTTCTTTCTACAGTCTTTGCTTTAAAATCTAGCTTGTCCAATATAAGTATTGCTACTCTGCTTTTCTTTAGACATCCATTTGGATGATAATTGTTTCTCTATTCCCTCGCTTTCAATCTGCAGGTGTCTTTAGGTCTAAAATGAGTATTGTAAGCAACATATAGATAGGTCTTTTTTTTTAAAGCCATTTTGACACCTTGTGTCTTTTGATTGGAGTGTTTAGTCAATTTAAATTCAAAGTAATTATTGATAGACATGTATTTATTGCCATTTTATTACTTGTTTTGTGGTTGTTTCTGGAGATTGTCTCTGATCCTTTCTTCTCTTTCTTTCATGTTTTGCTGATTTTCTTTCGTGATATATTTGGATTTCTTTCTCTTTATTCTCTGCATGTTTATTATTATTATTATTATTTTTGGTGTGTGAGTACTTTGACTTTTATACAAACATTCATTTTCACTGCTTTTGTGTTTCCTGCCTTTATACTTTCACTTTTGGTCTCTCTTTTCCCCTTTAATATTTCCTGCAGGACTGGTTTGGTGGTCATGAGATCCTTTAGTTTTTGGGAGACTCTTTATCTCTCCCTCTATTCTGAATGGTAGTCTTGCTGGATAGAGTATTCTTGGCTTTTTCTTGGATTTTTCCCATTCAGCATGTTGAATATATCATGCCACTTTCTTCTGGCTTGTCAAGTTTCTGTTGAAAGATCTCCAGCTAACCTTATGCATTTCCCTGTGTAAGTTAACTTCTTTTGTCTTGCTGCTTTTAAGATTTTTCTTTATCATTATATTTTGCAAATTAAATTACAATATGTTTTGGTGTTAGCCTGCTTTTGTTGATTTTGATGGGAGTTCTATATGCCTCCTAGATCTGGATATCTGTTTCCTTCCCCAGATTAGGGAAGTTTTCAGCTATTATTTCTTCAAATAAATTTTCTACCCTCTTTTCACTTTCTTCTTCTTCTAAGATTCCTACAGTATGACTGTTATTACATTTGATGGAGTCAGTGAGTTCCCTAAGTCTATTTTCAATTTGCATATTTCCTCTTTCTTTCTTCTTTTCGGCTTCACTGCGTTCTATTACTTTGTCTTCTAGGTCATTCATTCATTCTGCTTTTTCCAGCCTGCTGTTCACTGTGTCAATCCTGTTTCTAATCTTGTTTATTGCATGCTTCATCTGTGATAGATTCTTTTTTAACTCTTTTATCTCTGTGGTAACAGTCTCACTGATGTATTCTGTTCTTTTCTCAATCCCAGTGCATATCCTTATAATAGTTGCTTTAAATTCTCCATTAGGCATTTTACTTATATCTGTTTTACTTAGGTCTCTGGCCATGGCCATATCTTGTTCTTTCATTTGGAATAAATTCCTCTGTGTTCACATTTTGTCTAAGTCTCTGCCTTCTTCTCTGTGTTAGAAAAGCCAGTTACATTTCCTTCTCCTGAAAGTAATGGCCTTATGAAGAAGAGGTCATATAGCCCCCAGGGCCTGGTACTTCAGGAAGTGTCTCCAGTGTGTGCTGTGTGCACTCTGCTGTTGTGTTCTGGCTTCTCTATTCTTCAGGCCAGTTGTCTGCAGAGGCTCTCCTTGCCTGCTGTGGGCAGTATTTGGCCCCTGGTCTGAATGTGGTGAGTTTAGGTGTGCTCTGGTCTGCTTGTGAAATAAGAACTGTCACCATCTCCACCAGAACTGAGGGCCTACAAAACTCTGGTCAGGAGATGTAGTATGGGCAGGGTTTGTGCTGGTATTCTGGGAAAGGTCTGCTGTGCTGGGACTGAGGCAAGCATGACTGAGAAGGGCAGTCCCACCAGAGCCCAGGGGGTTGGAGCGTGGTATAAACAAGCGAGGCAGCCAGGGTCTATGCTGAGTTGCTTCCCTCCGCAGGTGGCTCTGTGTTTATGCTGAGGTGCAGAGGAGGGAAATGGCACTGGCCAGCTCCTTTGTTTCTGGAGAGACATCTGTGTGAACACTGCCTCTCAGGGTTGTGCTCTGAGAAGAGTGAATAATCTCCACACTGTGTGTCACAGGCATTGTTCAGATTGTTGTTTCCATGCTGTCTGTCCTGGATTATTTGCCTGCCTTCTCTCCAGGAGCAGCACAGTGCCCTCTGGGCTCTATCCTAGCCAAGCTTGTCGACCTTTAAAAGTCCAGGCTTTAAGCTCCACTTGTAAGAACTCACAAAGCCCATGGCTTCAGGGAAACATTCTCTTTTTGTGTTCCTTATTCACATAAGAAACATGTTGCCCTTCTCTGTAACCGTGGCTCACTCCCCACAGCAGCACCCACAATCCATTTCTCCCCTAAACCATGTCTCCTACTTCCTACCTTCCTTGATGTGGCCTCTTCTCTCCCTTCAGTTGTGGAGTTTGTTCTGTGTTCAGGTCAATTTCTGGGGTATTTAGGATGATGTGATAGTTATCTAGTTGTGTTCTTGGGATGGTGAGCCTAGGGTGCTCCTATTCCACTGTTATATTTGTGTTCTCTTCTGGAATTCTTGTATTTAAAAGTAAAGTGGGATACATGTTTCTTCATTTCATTTAAAATGAATTATAGTGGAAGTGCTTTTTTAACAAAACATTCTGCCCTTTCATATCTAATATGGTACAAATAATAGTAAAATAAAGTTTATAGGTCCTGATGATCACATAATTCCAGAGCTAAGAGAACACATGTCTCTAGAATATAGCAAACCAGGGCAACCAGCGTATACTTTTAAGTGCCAACCTTGCACTTGCACTAGCCAGAGATAAGTGTCCCCTTAAATTTTGTGCCTTGTGCACCTTGCCTGCCTGAGCCTTGTCTTGGCCCTGAATATGTCTTTATGAAATATGTGGCCTTGGAAGTGGAAATTATTCTCTCTAAACCTCAGTTTCCTCATAAAGAGATGATGTCATCTTGAGAGTTTTAATTTAATGACAGTGTGCAGGATGAGGGGGAATATAAAAACAGAGGACCAATAGACAAGTTTTGAAGAATCATAAACTTATAAAGTAATAAATGATAAACTAACCTGATAAACTTATTTTAATTCTTTCATTTTATTGAGGAGGATCTTACCAAGAGGATGCAAAGACTTATCCAAGGCTATTAATCTGTTTTGAGCAGAGCCAATGCTTGAGATGTTTCCAGGATTCTGTTCAGTGTTCTCTCCATTATAGCCCACTTACTAGACAACATAGTGAAATACCTTGGAGACTGGGAGCGCAGACTCTGGGAACTTAGATAAGGAGGAGAATAATGCCATCAACTGAAATAAGCAATGGAAGTTGGTAGGAAAGATGGTGAGTTAACAAAGGATTGGAGTAGAGAAAACATACTTAAGCTATGACGTGAAAGATTTAGATAATAGGTGACAAAGAACTTTCTGTGAAGGAAGCCTGCTAGGGGTTTGTAATAGGATATTTAGGCAAACTGAGAACATCTTTCTATGATGATCTTTAAAAGTAGGCTAGTTTTGGGGAGATGGTTTAAGTGTAGCATTGCCTGTAAGCTAGAATTTGTATTCAGTAATTCCTCAAGCTCCATCTGAAGCCTGTGATTCTTTGAAGTTCTTAGATTTAGTGCACTTGGCTTGGCTGTATCAGAGGGGTTACTGTAGTGTAACCTTTTCAAGTCCTGCAGGCTGTAGTGCTTTTAAAGACCCAAGAGTCTGAAACTTCATCCCTCTACTGGCTCTATGTAGCTAGAGTGTCTCTCAAGGCAGTTACAGAGAAGGAAAACTGCTTTATCAAGAGGCAGCATCTGCACTAGAAAACTAGGAAGGTTCTTGAGCTGAGTTTTCATGAGCAAAAAGGGAAGATGAGCCTGACTGAGTGGTTGTCTCAACAGTTTCCTGTTGAAGACAATCTATAACCTGAAAAAGTTAGCATCTTTTTAGTTTTCTGGCTCAAGTGGTTAATGGTTATATTTTCATCATTGGTGGTTTTCTTCAAACATAACCATGGTCTCAAAATACTTTTACCAAAAAAGATTTTAAGGAAAATATTATATTTCAGTCTGTATTATTGTGAGAGAAATCAGAGTGACCAAAAATAATGTTTCAAAATCCTACTTTGAAATTGTCTTAGGCTGAGACCCAGAAAAGTAATTTTTACTATGGAAATATGCGAGTCTTGGTGAACTAGACCAAATAAATTTGCTGTATTTCAGTAGAGTTTGTTTTGTTTTTGTTTTTTAACAGCATCTTGATGAGAGAGAATGTGGGGGCTACTCACTAATCCACTAACTACAGTGATGCGTAGTACTCATGAAGAATGTGTTCAGATCTGTGGTCTCTTCTTTATGGTACACAGATTTTATTTCAGCGACTATTACAAAGTAGTCAGAAGGACATGGGCCAGAAATTATTAATACTATTAATTTAGGCAACCTAGAGACACATTGGCAGCAATTATTTTTTGTAGTTATGTAGCTGTGTGATCCCAGGAAAGCCCTCATTGAAATTGGTCATTTGGGGATGGTGACTGCCCTCAGTATGCATCTATTTGGGTAGGATGGAGACCGTCTATAGGAACAAAGTTTTGTGTACTGGATCTTGAGGCCATAGAGGAAGGTGGTGCTAAAATGATGACAATATTACGGGATACATTCACAAGCCCAGTCTGTGGGTAAGTGTCAGCTTCTGCAGCTTTGAAGGGACTAAAGAGGAAAGCAGAGCCATTTTGTTACCAGGAAGGTTTTGTGAGCAATTGCAAGCAGGAATTTTGATATATAGAAATCTTTCAGCCAAATGGTGACATACTGCAAATGAATTAGAACTATTCTTTTTTTGTAGTATTAATTAGTTCATATTCTTGATTGATAGTCTCTGCCCATTTCATAGAGAAATGTTGGATCAAACTCTTGATGAGAAGTTATGTAAGTTTTGTCACATCCATGCTTTTAGTAGTGTTGGAAAGAAAATTTATTATTTATTCATTTATCATGTATTTTTAGTTGGATTCCAGAGTATAAATGAGGGACAATGAGAAATGAAGACAAAGTGATAAGAGTAAATTATGATGGACCCTTAGGTGACATGACAATGAAAGTAGATTTTATTTGTAAGACATGGGGAATAATTGAAGGATTAAGAGAAGCATTGAGAGCAAAGATGAAACAGTAGAGGTCTGTTAGCTTTATACAGCCTTCATGTTATGCCTGGATAGTGTTTTAAAATATAACATCCAGGAAGAGTGATGCTGGGTTGAATACAAGCTGTTTTGTATCTGTTGTGTCATACCTGGTGCATTACCCATATGTATGTTTATTGCACAGCCCATAGACATTAGTGTTTGCAATTTTTTTTTAAGATTTTATTTATTTATTCGACAGAGATAGAGACAGCCAGAGAGAGGGAACACAAGCAGGGTGAGTGGGAGAGGAAGAAGCAGGCTCATAGCGGAGGAGCCTGATGTGCGGCTCGATCCCAGAATGCCGGGATCACGCCCTGAGCCGAAGGCAGATGCTTAACCACTGTGCCACCCAGGCGCCCCAGTGTTTGCAATTCTTGATCTAGAGGTGTATCTTCAAACACTGTATAAAAACACTGTACCTTTACCTTACATAAATATTACCAGGTCTGACCAACCTGTAAGTTCAGATAAAGTCTCATTAAATTTAATGCTAAATAATATGGTTCTTTCAAAAAGAGTGTTGATGGAGGGAGACAGGTGGGGTCTGGCCTAGATAGGTGATGGGTATTAAGGAGGGCACTTATTGTGTTGAGCACTGGCTATTGTACGTAATGACGAATCACTGATTTCTACTGCTGAAACCAATATTGCACTGTATGTTAACTAACAAGAATTTAAATAAAAATTTGACAGGAAAAATGTAATTATGGTTCTTGTATATTCATGACTACCCATCTTCAGCCCACTTATTTCTGAAAAATCTCCACAATGTCTCATATGTCCAAGAGGGAAAAAAAAGCCTGCTCATGTTTGTTCGTGTGCTGCCAGCAAGTCACTTGAGGTAGGGATTGCATTATAACCACTGCAGTTGATGCCTTTCTGGGAAAGCAGCTTTCCTGCTCTCCACTGACTCAAGGGTGCCGATCACTGCTTGGCCGGTGCTCTGCAGGCCTCACCAGATGTGGCCACTTTCATTCAGACCAGTGGTGGGGTGGTTTCTTTTTCCATATTAATTGCAAACTTGTATTTAGGTGCCAGAACCTATAATCTCAGAGATTTACTGGACAATAGCAGCATTAGCTCTGAATCTAATTTTTTTTGTCCGTATGTGTTGCAAAACCCATCCTTAGAACTGTCTGGCAACATGACACCAGGGCGTCACATTATTTATCATTTTTTTCTGGTTTTCCCTAGGTTCTTCCCATCCTCAGCTTCCACATACGTCATATTTCCTCGTTCCAGCGAAAAAGTACAAAAGCTTGAATGCATTTCCACTTGTCCAAATGGGCCCTCAGTGTGGAAGATGACTTTAGTCTCTCAAACAAGTAAGGGAAATCATTTACTTTTGAAGTAGCAAGACACAGTGCTAGATTAATATTACTTAGGGTAAATAACCAAACTGCATTTATTTTCATGTTTTTATAGTTTGAATGTATACCCATAATCACATCAGTATAAATCTACCCACAAGCACAATCTTTGTGCTTTAAAACCTCTATTTTAAAGTTTGGGACTGTTCTTTACCTGCTCTAGTAAATTCTACCTAAATACTCCTTTCCTGCTAGCTTCGGTTTACTGATACCACGATGGTCAAGCTAATCTCTGCTCAACTCTTTGCATCTGTAGTACACGAGAGTTAAAGAACCCATGTCATTCTTGCCTTCTGATGCCTTTTCCCATCTTCTCCAAACTTGTCAAAACTCAATTCAGTACTTCTGTCTGTGAATCTTTTCTTGCTTAATTATGTCTTCTTGCTTAATTATGACCCCCTCCAAAAGGGGTCAACTAAATTTGGGTAATTCTGCTCCCTCTATCCACCTTTCTCGGTGCGCTTGAATGTATTAAATGTTCTAAGAAGTTTTTCAAAAAAGAAACTAGTTTTGTATCCAATGTTACTAATATATGCTCCAATGCTTATGTTACATTTTTTACATATTGCAGCTTTGTTAAACTGTAAATTGCTTAGTAAATAAATCTCCTCAATTTCTGTGATAACTCTCCTTAGTACCTGATTCGATACTGTGTATAATTTAGCTAAACTTACATGTGATAAACTAGACATCATGTTAGGTCCTGCAAGTTCAAAGATGAATAATTTTTGTAAAGATTTATGGAATAACAAGTAGCTCTCAATGAATAGTATATTGCTGATATTTAGCATTTATTGAATCATGGTAGCCTTGGAGTTTGATTTTCAATTCTAACTGCGACAGTTTATGTTTTATTTCTCTGTTCCCATTTAAGAATCTATAAATCCTTTTCCCCCTGTTGTTATTATGCAAGTATGAAAAGACTTTTAAAGATATTTGAAAACCAAGGTAAAATTACCAAAATGTTACACAGGGATTTAAACTTTTGAATAAGTAAAATAAATTTACTTATTCTTTGGAATCTAATATTTTCTGAAGTTAGAACATTTCTAACAAGAAGAATCAAGGGATGGTAAAATGTCCAAACAAGACTTTAAAATAGCATTGCTAAAACACTGATATCCCCAAAGCAGCAAGTGAGAGGAGCTATAGATAATGGCAGGCAGAGGTGAATGAAATATTTTGTTTCATTGCTGGTAAAGATGTATGGGTGCTACTGTGGTTATGGAAGGAGTTTGGGCTCAGTGGATGGTGCACATCAGTGCTAATTTCTTTTTTTCTTTTCTAAGATTTATTTATTTATTTTTAGGGGGGAGGGGTAAAGGGAGAGAATCTATCAAGCACACTCCCTGCCAGGCGCAGAGCCCAACTGCTGGGCTCAATCCCATAACCCGTGAGTGATATCATGACCTGAGCCAAAACCAAGAGTTGGACTTTCGACCAACTAAGCCACCCAGGTGCCCCACCAGTGCTAATTTCTAATACTCCGAAGATTAATAGCTTTTGGACCCAAGTGGTAGACAGAGTTCAAAGGGACCCCTTATTACTCAAGAATTTGCAGTAGTGTTTGGAGTGTTTAATCTATTTGGAGCTAAAAGAATTATGGCCACAAATGAAATAGCTCTTGGTTATTTTGTGGTTCAGTGAACACTTGTTGGATCTTTATTTGTTGTCATCAGTGTGTTAGGCTCCATAGTGGTGGTGGTGGTTGTGGTCATTACAAGTAAGCAATGTATTCTGAAGAGCGATGGATATATACATTATACATGGAAAGCTTAAAAATATGACATGATAAATTATGTAAAAAACGTTAGTATTACCTGATTGAGGAAAACACAACAAAATGTTCAAAAACATCCCCCTAATTCATTTAGGGGGATGAAGAGCTCCTAGATAAAATGTTAAGACACACACACACACACACACACACACACACACACTAAATAATAGTTTGAGGAGGTGAAGGGAAACAAATATTAAGGTTAAAATCTTGGCAAGTCAATGCACAGGTTATGTTACAGGGAAAAGTTGAAGAAGAAACTACTTCCGGAGTCAGATAAGGGTCTTGTCATAAAATATGTACTCTGATCTTTTCAGGCAGCAGAACCTTCCCACGTTCTACAGAATGACACCAATCTTTGGCATTAGCTTTAGGGGAAAAAACTGTGGTCTCCATGGCAAGTCACAAGATATGTTAAGATTCTTACAACCCACCAACTTCTACATGTTTCTAATACACCAAGAAGAAAATGATACCACTGAGAAAAATATGTAGAATGTAGTTTTTGTAAATTTCTGTTCAAATAGAAAGATGGTTTGCGTTTACAGACAGAATTGAAAAAAAAAATTTCTTCCTGCTTTTGAAAGTCAGGAGTTTGGATTAGAAAGATGAATAAGGAAAGTAAAACACTGACTTCACAAATAATGTTGAAGAACATAATTTTTTGATACCATTGCTTGTGATGAAAAACACATGGGTCTGTCAAGAGGAGGAAACATCTCATCGCAGCATGAGGGGCTGTCAGGATGATGTCAGATTGGAAAAGAGAATTTAAACTAAAATTTGAGAGGGTTTTGGCATAAGAAAAGCAAAAGGAGGAAAGGTACCAAGTATTTCTTAGGAAAATTATGAGAAACTATGATCAGAGCCTCAGATATCTATGCTCCAATTCCCAAAATAGAATCACTTACCAAAATAAGAAAAATATTTCAGAAGAATGCTACCACCTGGCTGTCCTCAAGGACTGTCCCTGCTTGGAACTTCTGCTTGGTGCGCACCGCAAGTTTGAGTCTCACTGCTTATGGATGCTAACATGGGCCTCTCATGCCTTTTTTGGAGGGTTTCACTTAAACTTCTGCCCATGTCCTCTGGAACCATGATAAAGTTAGTTTCATTTCTTACTCCTGGGTCTACCTTGTTCCAGCATCTTCCTTTTTCAAACAGTTTAAGTTTTGGCAAGTCCAATACCATATTGCTCTTATATTTATGAATCAAACATATTAAGTCAATATGTATTCTAATAAAAACTTTAGAGAGATTCTTTACTATGATCATACTTGTGATTTTGTGTCCTGTGCTAAGAACGTGGGTATGATTAATTTAAAACTGAGACCAGTAGATGTTTCTGCCTTTAAGGATAGTCCCTAATAATCTGCCAGTGGCTAATTACTGGGAACAGTGTAAAGAAGATGTTTTCTGGCCTTTCCTAGATGGTGAGGAGGGGAGTCCTTTGATCTGTGAAGGAAAGAGTATAGGAGCTGGTGGTGATGCTAGAGTAGGAATAGGGGAGGAGAGAAGAAAGAGGAGGGATGGTTGTCTCCCTTTCTTTCCCCCACTCCCCATCTTAGAGTCGACCACCTGCCCAATATTTGGATCTGCCCTTTGCCCACTACTACCAGCCAAGCTCTCCTCAGGTCTGCCACTTAATCTCATTTCCATTACAAATTGAAGTTTTCTGAAGGAACTTTAGTTTACTGAGATCAGGTGTGTGTGTGTGTGTGTGTGTGTGTGTGTGTGTGTGTGTGTGTGTGTGTGTGTTAATAGAAGTGGCAAATTGGGAAAGATTTGTTAAATATTCTGTGAATTCATAAAGACATTTGTGGCAATGTATTCTAACCCAGATACAAGGACAGAGCTAAATTGTATTTTTGTGTTATAAGTGTTATTTACGTCAAAAGGTATGTAGGAATACTGAAGTAAAAAATATTTCATTAACATTTTAAATAATTTTAAAAGCCAGAGTTTACTAAAGGGCCCAATACAATAGAATGGGAAGTACTTTAGCCTTCTCATATTTCTCCAATTAAAAATAATTTGCAGATATTTAGAAAACAAAAGCTTTTAAAGATTAAATTCATATCTTGTCTATAAGAAATGGCTATGAAAGATGCCACGAAATTGTGTGTGTATGTGTTTTTGTAGTGTCTTGTGTTAGATTATGCTAATGGCAATATTTCCGTTTATTCAATCGAATATTTGGTTTTGATATTTACTCTTCACTTGCTGAGACGGAGCAGCACAGATAAATCTGTTCATTGTCATGAAAACGTAAAATGGTTTTCTTTTGGAGCTGAGACTTCTATTTGTAGAAATCAAAGGTCTTACTTAACTCTATCAACTTTAAAGGGACACAGGAAAAGGGCTAGTCTTTAAGCCCAAGATTTATAGACAAAATGTTAGTAAATCAAATGCATCCATGAGCATATAGATCATTCAAAAAAGGTAAGTGAAACCTGATTGTCTAATCGAGAGAGCATGTTATCAGAGATGTGGCAAAATAACACAGTCGTTAATTGTGTTGTGGTGCCATAGTCACAGCCTAGAGAGAAATGAAAGTTTAAGACTGCTTCTCAAACTTCAATGGGCATATCGATCAGCTGGGGATCTTACTGAAATGCAAATTCTGCTTTAGTGGAATTGAGGGGGGCTTCAACTCTGCATTTCTACAAGCTTTTAGGGAATGCCTCTGCTCTGTCTTTGTACCACACCTCATAATGTGGACAAGAAATTGGGATAAGTTTCATGAATCCACTGTTTTTCTATACCTTCCTTATCTCCAACAGTGGGCAGACCGTGTCATCCACGCAAGTCAGAGTGAATTGTGATACTAAAAGGATAAGGTGAAGCATAGTTTCTCTAACATTTAGCTGTAGATAAGTCAACTAAAAAGAAGTTACATGTTTTTTCACATATGAGCTTGCTAAGATCACTCCTAGGCTACAACAGGAATACTAAGATTATTGGTAACATACGGACTCCATGAGATTTTCTTTAGCTTTATGTGGTTTTGTTGTTAGTTAAAGATAGGAAGCCTGGAATTTTCTACCAAACTATGTACTTAGCACTAATATGTCACTTAGTAATTTGAAAATAAGGAAAATTATTACTTGGATTGAAAAAAATAAGATGCATATGATACAAACAAATGATCAACACCATTGTAATTAAGTACTCACATTTCTTCTGGTGATAGCTTATCATTTCTTACAAATCTATGTGTGACTTCCTCAATGGCAAAGACTGGACCATGGGCCCTGCGTGTGCGTTCTGGAGGGTGCTGGGCAGTTCTGGGTGCGCAAGACCATCCCATGCAGCCTTTTCTGCTCCTCACTCTGTATTCTACCTCTTCGCTTTGCAAACGAGATGTCTCCGTAGAAAGCCTGTCCTGCCCCGAAAGCTGTAGTGCAGGTGCACACATGGCTCCGGTTTTCACTTCCTGAGGATCCTTTGTTTTGAGATGACTCTCGTTCTGTTTACTTTTACAGGGAGCCTTGTCTAGCATTTGAAATGGATCTTGACAAGAACTATTGTATGATTCTCTGGGAATGAACTATGTCACTTTTCAGATTGTAAGCATCTGCCAAATTATTGTTAAAATCTGGGGATGAGTTGATTATACTCTTCTGTCTTGTGTACATTTGAAAATCTGCATAAGCAAAATCTGAAAGAAATAGGGACTCAGACAAGGGAAGATACTATTTACAAGGTCAAGTTTACATAAGAATAGAGAACCTAAAACAGACACAAAGAAATGCATATGTGTATCCATTACGTATGTATGTAATTTCATAGACCTGTAAATTCAAAATTTTACAAAAAGATTTATTTGAATAATTATTCCTAGAGATTTAAAAGGGTCTGGGGTTCTACACTTAGTCGGGAGTCTGCTAAAGTTTCCCTCTCCTTCTGCCCCTACCATTACCGCCTGCACCCCCGCACTCTTTCCCACTCTCTCTCTCTCTAAAATAAATAAATAAAGTTAAAAAAAAAATAAAAGGCTACAATGGTTAATGAAAGTTCCCTGCTCGTGATCAGGATAGAGATTAAGATTTCAAGTTTAGTGGTTATATGAGTCCATTGGTTGTCTCATCAGCGCTCACTTACTGGACTTGATTTGTCATGTCAAATATTAGTTACTGAGAAAGACTATGTGAGAATCTGGACTGATCAGTGCAAAACTAATACCACAGTTAGCGAAACAACTTGAAGTAAATCAGATGGGTCATTCATGCACTTGTTTGAGCAACAAACATTAAGTACAGGCATATTTTGTACAAGACATTATTCTAATAACTACAGGAGAAACAAGTTATATTAGGTTTGTTTTTTCTCCAGTACTTGCAGGTTAGTTAAGAAGATTTGATTTATGTATTTAATTGTAACACAAAAAGTCTGCAGTAAGTTCGACCAGAAAGGCATAAGTGAAGGTCTAATGAAGTTAGCAGGTAGGCAAAAGTACTTTTGTCTAGGAAGGATGCCCTGTAGACGACGAGTTAATAAAAGAGTCTTCATGTAATAAAAACCTCTAGGTCAGTGTGAGAAGTGTTATTTTCTGACTTGAAAATATCTTAGCCCTTTAGGCCTTACTTATGTAGCTAGACATTAATCAACAAGCAGGTCAAAACTGTGATCTAACATTTTAGTACCAGGTTCGGATATAACCTGTTGAATATACAAATGAAGTTACAGGCCAGATTGTAGTATGGTTTCGATTTTATAACAATTCATGTGTATATTCATGTACATCTCTATGTGTCTATCTAGATTTGGAAAATTTGGGGCATGTTGTACACCAAACTTTAAGAGTTGTTAAATCTAGGGGGTAGAGTTGGATAAGTGGAACAGGGGGAAAATTTTACTTCTTAGGTGAACTTTGGGAGATTTTTACTTTTTTTTCTCTTTGGTACTTTTCAAATTAAGAAGTTATAATTTTAGTTCTAATAAATAATTTTTAAAAAGGATCTAGTCCATGTCTCTGTCTTTAGGTAAAATAATAAAAATATGTCTTGCCCGTCCCACGAGAGAGGAAAGCTGGGCCTTTTCTTATTTTTGGTTTTAGATTTTCCTTTTATGTAAATAGAGCACTACACTGTGATTGCATATTGTGGCTTATATAACAAGGAGGAAAATACACCACAATTGAAACTGGTTGTATGAGACTGGAAAGGTTATGGGTGATCTGTTTTCTTTTCCTTATATTCCAAATTTTCTGTAATATGATTTTTTTGATGCTCTGATTAATATTAATTAAAGAATAAAACAAAAAGTCATCTAAAATACATTGGCTTATATAATGACATGCATGTGCATTTTAAGACCATTAAAGGATTATATTTACAATGCATTTTGAAACTATCACAAGAATAAGATTACAATTAGATATGTCTTATTTCTAAAGTATAAATCAGTGAGATAACATCATTTATAAATGATGCCATATGTGAATCATTAGCAAGTTAACGATGGCCGGCTTCAAGGATACTCTTGTTTTTCTCATAAATGTTGTATTCACATTAAAACCAAAACACACAAAAGGGGAATATTCCACAAACATCTGCTAAAAGTGTCAGGATGTTTGGTTATTTTTCCCCTAAAAGTCAATAGTATAAGAAGGGTTGCAACATTTCAGATATCAAGATGTTTACCAGGAAATGTTCATCATGCATTTTCCCCTCTTAGCTATGTGGCAGCTCCACACAATGGAAAGGCCATGGGCGCTGGTTTTAGATCCAGGTCCACCACGTGCAAACCATGGGAGCATCATTGTTGGGTGTCACTTAAGCTCTCTCACCATCTGTCTCTTCATTTGTGGGGGAGAAAAAGAAATAAGAGGAAAAAGATTCTTTTCTTCCCTTGTTGGATATATATCTGCTATATTTTGTCTAAGAAACCCCATACCTTCAATTGGGTGTGGGGGTGGGTGCGTTCTTAGAGTAAGGGGATGGTTGGGGGTCAGCAGGGTGGTTTCATGAGCACATGACCAGTGCAGTCTCACAGAGCTCCATGTTCAACAGGGTCTCCCACGTGATTTCAGGTTCTATGGTCATCATTCTAAAATTCTTAGTTATTTTATCTTAATTTTGTGATTTACAAGTGAAGTTGGATATGACAGTGGAGAAGGACTGGGGTCTCTCAGCTGACTCCCTGCACCCCAAGGTGGCTCTTAGCTGCTGGCTCCTTTGCCCCTAGACCCTGAATGGCCTCCCTAGTCCTCCTCCCTCTGCAGGGTCCTGGGCACAGGTGTGGAGAGGGTCTTGCCCATCCCACAGGTGAGGAGAGCTGGGCTTAGTGCATTGCCTACATGGGGGTGAGCATTTTACCCACTCCCAATCCAGATAACTAGTACAAACCATCTCTTTTGGGCTGTGATGTTGAGCTTGTGAGAGGGAACATGCCTGGTTCAGTACTCCTGCCTGCAACTGAGGCACCATGTGTGTGTTGGGTGGCTGCTAAGAGGGGACACCTGGCAGCTGATGAGCTGCCCACAGGCAGATGTGCACATTCTCCATGTGATGGGTGAGCTCTGTAAGCCACTACACTAGTCAGACCATTCCTCAGCCCAGGGGAGCTGACACTGAAGAGGAAAGAAGAAAAGAAAAAAAAGAAAAGAAAAGACAAGAAGAGAAAAGAAAAAAGAAAAGGAAAGGAAAGGAAAGGAGGAAAGAAAGAGAGAGGGAGGGAGGGAGGAAGAGAAAAAGAACGAAAGAAGAAAAGAGAAAGGAAGGGATGGGAGGGAGGAAGGAAAGAGAGAGGGAGAGAGGGAAGGAAGGGGAGGGAGGGAGGAAGGAAGGAAAGAAAGAAACAATAGAAAAAAAAAGCAAAACAAAAAACCCAGAGAGATCAACCATGAATGAAAGGTAAAGACTTTCGGTGTTAGTGTCTGTGCTGACACTTTGTACCTGCTTTTTGAACCATGGATCCCACATTTTCATTTTGTGCCAGGCCCTGCAAATTATTTAATCTGTGTCAAGGTATGCATGCATGTCATAGTATGCATGAGGTTGAAAAGATTGGATGAGGTAAAATACAGTAAGCATCTCACAAAGTGTCTGGTACATGGTAGGTCTTTGATAAGTAGAAGGATTAAGATGTAAATTGTGTGCCTTCAAAATATAAAAAGATTAGGAAGGAAATTCTGGAAAGGACAAATAATCCTACTGAAATCACGAGTGAAGAATCCTTCCATTTTGCTTTCCCTCCTCTTTCCCTGTCTTCGGTATGGGTGTCTATTTCTAGGGCATGGCCTACCCTTTGATGATAGAGATTTTGTTTTTTGAGGCCTTGTTCCACAGGTTTTTAATATTATTTGGAAGGTGGTTTGCAATGCAAGAGGCCATTTCTAGAGCTGTGTGAGGAAAGGTGATCGGCTGAACAACAGCTTGTGCGGTGCCTGTCCATCCAGTCACCTGAGCGGTATTTGATACAGGTTAAAGGATCTGTTCTTGTTCTCTGTGTGTTTGTTCGAACTTCAAAATGGAGCTTGGCAAGAGGGGCTTGCACCTGTGAAAGGTTATAGACTCTGAGCAGGAGAAAAAGCTAACCTTAGCCTCTAGGACAGGAAAATGTCATGGTTTTTTTTGTGTCTTAAGAATAATAGTTTATCAAAAAGGAGTTTACACAGCTCACTGAGAAACATTTTCCAGAGAATTAAGTCTCTGTTTTCTCTTATCTCATTTTTACCTTTGTCACTAACCCATGAACAGTAAAACTTCAGAACCTTATAAAGTATGATGGCCAATAAAATAATTCATGAATGTAATATGTTTGGTCTGGGGAAATCTATTTTTATCCATTACATGGTACGTGGAGTGCCCCGTACTTTGTTCCAAGTAACTTTTGGAGGATATCTGGTGAAATAATTCAATATGACTAGCAGTTATTTTCTGGAGACTGCTATTGTTTTGACATGGAGAGCATTGAAAACATATGGTCTTTCATGTCTCTTGCCTTGTGCTTTCCTTGAAAATGTTT
The DNA here is from genome assembly GCF_002007445.2 of Ailuropoda melanoleuca. Taxonomy (NCBI): domain Eukaryota; kingdom Metazoa; phylum Chordata; class Mammalia; order Carnivora; family Ursidae; genus Ailuropoda; species Ailuropoda melanoleuca. The sequence goes on from NC_048219.1 coordinate 148,549,665, forward strand.
ATATTTGCTTGTGGTAAAATGCATTAAGTTTCATAATCCTGAACAACCTTCTGGTACACAGATTCACTTTCAAGCCGCGCAACTGCGGAAACAGAAGTTTTTACAAAAAGATGAGATTTTCTTATGTCGCTGTGCATTTTATACAACACAGGTGCCAAATTTTATTTTATTTTTTTCTAATGTTCAAATTCCAAGCAACTGTTAGGATAAATTATCTTTATGCTGCCTTCTCGATAGTTCATATTCTTCCAGAATCAATATAAGTCTGGCCCAAATTTGTCAGCCTGAAAGAGATGGCAAGGTCTGTGCTCATTTAACCTCAGAATGTGGTTTCTACACTGTTCATTGACCCTTGTGATTATGACGATAAATGTTTCCTGTGCATATGGTGGAATGAGATGGTTTGATTGAAAGCTTTTTCTTGACACAGGATGACCATAAAAAGTACATTTTCTTCATACACTATAATAAATCTACTGGGCCTTATGGCTAACGCTGTTTCATTTATGTCCAGAATCAGTAATCTATCTTTCTCCTCAGCATTTGCTATGTCTAAGCCAAGGAAGTAAATCTCATTAGCAATGGAAATCCTAAGCAAAATGTGAAGACATCTAACAATATATATCTAGAAAAGAAATGGTTTTCAGGTTTGCTGAAATTAAATCTCAATTAGCTATCGCCCGCTAGTTGGTCAAGCTTTATATTTTGATTTATTTTGTTATATGCATTACAATTTAATGGACTATATACCATCTTTTTAAGGCACATGCATACCGTTGCTTTCCTGACCTTTGTTTTCAGTTGATGGCAAGTTTAGTCTAAAACGTTAGTTGGCACTAAATTCCGAGTCGTTTTATCATGCTGGTGATAGAGTTTGTACCAAACTGGAATTCTAAGGCCCATCATAAGATTGAAAAATACCTTAGCATGTTCGATATTGAAAGTCTGCAACTGTTCAAAGCTCCATTATAATATGTATATAATAAAATATTCTAGTTATGTTTTATCAGTTTGTTAGAATTATATCTCTTTTAGAGAACTTCAGCATACCAAAGAAAAATTGGAAGAGATACTCCCTTGCCCCCAAATTTATGGCAACACCGATTAAAATATCAGAGTAATTACAATTCCCAAAAGCTCATTTTATAATGAATGTGGTTTTCTAAAGCATACAGTTTTCTGGTACTTTGGGCCAATTTTCAAAGAAAAATTATTTAATCTTTATTTGAGGTATTAAAGGAAAAACAGCTTGACTCTAAGCACTTTGGAATACATTCAAGACTCAAATTGTTAAAAGTGATTCAATCTGTTCACCGTCTTGGGTTTTTCAGAGATTATCCACCTGTAGTAAATTGAAAAACTATGGAAGACTGTATTGTTAGAACATTTTCCAGTTGGCCCATTAAGTGCTTTATGGAGATTTCTTGTCTGAAAGAGATGGGCATGACATGCACCATTTGTTCTATTTGTTTGGAGAAGATAATAATAGCAAAAAACCCTCCAATCATCTTAAAGGTGTACAGATATTCCCATATGGGCAGCACATGAATTTTCAAGATGACGGCACTTTGAAAGGGATTTTGACTCTATGGAAGTTACATGAGAATTGGGATAGGAGAATCAGGCCAATCCTGATTAGTATGATTAAACCATTCTTACACAGGCTCTACCCAGAATAGAAGCAAGTCATCCAGAACCTGATTGAAGTGAGGTAACGAATATAATAAGCTATGGAAGCAAGAGACGTCAGGGTGCTTGCAAATGGTTCAGTTTGATTAGTATTAAAATGGGAACGCTCTGACTTTGAAGGCGGTGTTTAGTAGCACCAGTATTTTCAGACACTAAAAATTCCGACAAGTTCTGTGTGACCCAGGCAAAGAGGCTGAGAGCAACTCTGATTATCCAGTTTCATTGTGAGCATTTTATTCCAGGAAGAACCACTAGAACTTGCAAAAGGTACCTACCATGAAGTCGTCAGAAATAATATAACTTCTGTCTTATAAATTCTTGATATTCCAAATATACTCACTATGATCTGTTTGGCGTGAGTTGTGATCTCTCTGAGGGCTCCTTGCCCATCTCGAGCCGATGAAATGTGGTGTGTTTTGAATGTATTTCTGTTTTAGCAGTCAGATTCAGCCAGGGGAACACATTTCTGAGTCTGATATTGAATGGTTTCAGTTTGGAGTTTTGCAGACTGGGAACATTTTTGTAGTGAAAGCCACAACGGAACAGAGCTTTGCTCTCTGAATGTGTATTTGAAAATCAGTCAAACTTTGATTTAGATCAAATATTTCAAATAAATTCTTCAGCTTTAAAGTTACAAAATTATTATAAAAATATTTTTTTTTCTTACTACCAATCAGTTGTCAGTATATGTAGATGAACAGGATTCAGTCAGAGAAGAACAATCAATGTATCTTTAGAGGAAACACAGTTCTGATGATTTTAGTTTATGTAGACCTGTCCCAGCTGAATCCAGATAATGTGTGAGGAAGCTAGAGACTGGGCCCCCTAACCAGTGCTGCCCTCCCTCTAACAAAGTTTGGTCAAAAACTATAACCAAGTGATTAAAACAGATTACATATCTGAATTTGAGGCACTTTTGAGTTTTGTTTTGGAGAAACTCCGCACCACTGCCTCTTGCTTGAATAAGGGAATTTGACAAACCCAGCCAAGTCCAGGTAGATGGTGGCCTAGGCTAAGGGTCTACCAAGACTGTGTGCCGGGAGAAGCTAAAAGAGGTCCCTTGTGATTCTCTTGGCCAGTTAAAAATTCTTCAAAAACATATCTTGTTTCTAGGAAGTGATCTCTAGGCTACCCTATTGAGAAGCCTTGGAAAACTGCCTTCATCCAATGGCTCTATTTTATCAGTCAAGTCATTCTGGAACCTGGTACTGGGGGAAATTAGCAAAAATCAAGGTTTTCTGTAAAGCAGATGAAAGAAGTTCTTTTACTCATGCCAAACATACAATTTAGAGACATGTAAAAAAAAAAAAAAGATGGAAGAATAACACAATATATATTAGACAATCCATTTCTACAGAGTGTCATAAATTGTCAGACCTGGAAAGTTCTCAAAACTAGAGGTCATTAGTCAAACCCCTCCACTTCCTTACACCTTAAGTAAAGTGAGGACTGGGCTGATTCAGGGACATAATTGCCAAGGCTTATTTATGTGACAAGCTGCAGAAGTAGGTGGCCTACATGATATACTAAAACTTAAGTTCCTATTTCCTTGCCTAATGATCTAGAGAGTATTTCTGTCTTATAAACCCTATAAAAAGACATGCCCATAACCGACCATTACTGTACCCCCTCGACACATGACATCTCCTGATTTCCTAAATTAGCAAGTGAATGTTTATGCACCTTACCACATTTTAACATCTTTTTAATAAAGTCTTCTCTCTTGCTAAGTGAACAGTTTTTACTCTGACTAGAGTATAGGTGAATTCTACTCTTCAGTTGCTTGAACTCGCTTCTATATGAGATGTTCCTATTAATCCAAGACACTAAGTCACTGCTGAATTGAACATTCCAATCTTGCAGACAGCCTTTGATTAGAGCCTACTTTCATTGGCTTTTTGCTTCTGTTTCCAACTCTAAGGTTAAATATCTTGGGAAAGAGAAGCTGGAAATGGTTTGTTTGTTTACCTATTTATTTATCAAGAGAGACACGTCGAGATAAAATGCTGACACTTACTACTCAGTAGCCGTTTTCTCTTTCATCCGAGTGTTACTGACTTTTGTGAGAGGTTAAAAACGCAAAGGTTGAATGTACTAATTCAGGAGTCTATTGCATCTCTAATTAACCTAGGAAGAATCTTTTGACAAAATCCTTTTAATTTCTGGGAGTACTACGCACAATCCACAATCTCCCGTCTGTTGCCCATCCTCTCTATCAAGGGATGTAACATGAGGTCAGTAGACACTAATGGAGAGAAGTCAACGAGTCATATACATGGAAACAGAGATTAACAATCAAAAAGAAGAGGCCACCTGGAAGTTAAAAGCAGGTATGTTGTTTCCCTGAGAATTTTGGTCCCTAAGTCTGCACCCAGTGACTGTCAGGCTACACTGAATCCAGAATCACCAAAAGGTTGGCTTCGTTATCACTGCATTTCTAGTTGTTTTTTTGGTGACATTCGTATCACATGTTCTCTTTCTACAGTCTCTCTTCAATTGCTTGTTCTTTCTTCATCTCTTCCTCCAATTCAGTCAGTTGCTTGCTTCTATCTTCGCAGTATTTCTGACATGTGTCTTTTTTCCCATTGTTACTCCTGCCACCAAACTCCAACCCTCTTTACCTGTTACTCGATTGATGAATTGGCCTCTCGTTGTTTGTTTCCACCTTGATTTTCCCTCTACAATTCATTTTATTTTCCTTTGGTAGATTAAGTTTCTTAAGACACAGGCCATTCATCCACTTAAATCCTCAAAATATTTCACAGCTTTGCCATGGGCTACTGAGGGAAGAACTAATGCTTCCAGCTGATGCTCAATGTTTTCTTTTATGGCGGAGGAGAAACAGCTCAAATACCTACAGGCATCAGACATATGTGAAGCAAGAGTTAAGAAAAACTTTTGTCTTTACTACAAACAACAAGAAGGCTGCCTAGGCAGAATGATAAATGGTAACAGAGATTTGCAGAGGCACTAGGAAGTGATAGGAACTGTGGCCATTGACAGAGTTTATGCCCTGCCCAGAGATCCACCTCTCATCTCCACTGATATGTGGAAATGCAAGGCCAGCATTGCTACCAGAACTTTAGATTTTTTTCAAGAGAAGCTAAACATTTAGAGTTTTATGTGCAACCTCCCATTATGTAAATACTGATAGCTTGTTCAAATAAAACTCTCTTTCTTCAGTTAAAAAAGAAAACTAGATACTGACCAGGCCAAACAAGTCATCAGGTAGCTAAATTCAGCTCATGGTCTGAATGAGCTGAATGTAGTATTTTTTCCCCCTCTGTAGACTTTATGTTTCATGCCCTACCTTTCTTCCCATAATGACCTCCATGGTCTTGCCTCTCTGCCCTTGCCCTTGTAGTTCTTATCCCCAGGAAAGTCTTCTTAACATCCACTCTATTGAAATCTTACCTATCATGACAGCCCACCTCAAATTCTGTGTCCCCCAAAACTCCTCCTCCTCCTCCTCTCAACTTTCTTACAAACCTTGAGTCCTCTCTTTCGTGGCCCATTCCTTAACTCTGCCTGGCACATTAGCTGTTTCTACTTGACTGTAAGACGCACGAGGTAAGACTGTCTCTAGAACCCCACAGTCTTTGCAGATAGCACCTAACTGTAGCTGAAGCTCGATGAATCTGATCTTGAATACACCAAGAGATGGGGGAAGAGTGTCTGTATTTGGGTATTTTTATTTCAGTTCAGAACTTTGAGTCTACTTGCTTCTTATCAAAAGAAAGTGGGTCCCTTCAGGCCTCTCCTCCCTCCAGGTGCCCAGATACCATATCCACAATGTCTGCAAAACTCACTTTTGCAGCACAAAAGGTGACTTGGAATCTGCCTCCTTTAAGGAGGAGAAGCCTCACTGTCCAGAAAGATCATCTAGTAGAGGGACGGTGGGTCCTGGGCGGGCTGATGTTCCTATTCGTTTGTCAATAAAAAGGCAACGGGTTTGCTCATTCTTGTTCTCGCCTAGAACCCTTTTAATTCCTCTTTCAGACACCAGGTAGTTGCAGTCCATCCTCAGAATCAGTGTTCTGAACCCAAACTTTCTCTGCTCTTCCAGCATTGAGTTCTGAGCTGCTTTTACTGGTCAGATAACAGGCAATCAGGCAGGCTGCCTCAAAGCAAATAAACAACCACTGGGAACTTAGTCATGCATATTTAAAAGCACTCAGCCTGAGCACAATTTTTACTAATGAATGATAAATGCTTTGGCATTCCTTACCACCATAGTGCAATTTAAAAATAACCCTACCGTAGTAGACCTTTACCTTTCAGATAGAAAAGCCTGCGTGGAAAGCAGTACTTCCTTACAGGGCTGATGCCCTAATGCTTGTGCTATTTACAAAATCAGTTGGGGGTTTTCCTTACACTCTAAGAAACTTTCCTCAAGCCAAGGACGTGCCCTAAACTCTGTTGTAGTGAGCAGAGTTGTAATTTATATCTAGCATAATCAACATCAAGAAACTATTAAAAATAGGGAGTGTTAGAAGAATCCCTACAAGATTCCAGGAAATCTAAAAGAAAAATGCCTGTTTTCCAGCCTCGTTACCCATAATCATTAATTTGATTTCTTGTTTCTTTCTAGTATTTCTCCAAATCTGCAAATACCTTTTACCTAGTGTTAAGCATACTTGGTAAAACTTTTGCTGACCTACTGTCTTGTTTGACATTCAATATTTCCTCCCCTAACAAAAATGATCCTGGTATATTCCAGTAGATTGTTGCATCTTTTAATGAAAAGTGATCTGGAAATATAATAGGAACTAAATATGTGTATTCTGAGATATTTGGTTTTCTGAGGGATTAAGAAAAATAGCATAAAATCATAAATCAAGAACAATTGCACCAACCATAAATACGGGCTCTGTCTCCAATTGTTATTCATTGATGCTGGAAACACAATCCAGAGATGAGTTTGCAAAATAGAGATTCATCTAAATACTAAAGAAATATTGCAAGACAGATACTGGTCAGTATTCATCTTTAAATGAGTTTAACTTGGATTTAGAAAAATCTACTCTTTTTTTTTTTAATTTATTTATTTGGCAGAGAGAGAGACAGCGAGAGAGGGAACACAAGCAGGGGGAGTGGGAGAGGGAGAAGCAGGCTCCCAGCAGAGAAGGGAGCCCAATGCAGGGCTCGATCCCAGGACCCTGGGATCACGCCCTGAGCTGAAGGCAGACGCTTAAGGACTGAGCTACCCTGGCGCCCCTAGAAAAATCTCTTCTTAAAAAAGAATGGACACTGTTGCCTTATCAGCCAGTTCTGAGTCACATGTGATTTGGGAGGTTTCCTGAGGGAATCCTATAAGGTGGAGAGACAGGGCCTTCTTCCTAGCTTGGTAGCCTTCAGTATATCGCACAGTATTGGAGTTTTGTGCATTCAGTTAAGTAGGTTTATGGATTATATTTTTAATTAAAAAAAATCAACTCTGACAAAATGGACGAGTGGCTTATGAAACAGTCCATCAAAGAAGCAGAGGGTTGAGGACAACACGGATAATACAAGCCGAGCACATTTTTAAAAACGTACAAATTTCTTTGCATACTCAGTGCAGAATAAGGAGAAAAAAAGTATCAAGATTTATTTAGGTATATTATTAAACAGTGCTCTTCATTCTCAATAATTCCTTTCTACACTGTTTTTAAAGGCTACGCTGCCCTTGAACATCAGTGTGAAGCGGGCCAGGGCAGAATGTCTGCGGCGTGGCCAGGAGCCCGAGGGCCCCTGTAGGTGGCACGAGGCAGCAGCTGTAGGGTCTCAGAAACTGACACTGGAGAAGTCACGTGTTGGGGGGACTCAGTGGAGCCAACATGGGCAGAGATTAGCTGGAGATGGGATGGATGTCATCAATTCTAACCCCTCTCTCCCGCTTTGGTGCTTTGTAATTCTCTAGCCCCAACGAAGAGAAGGGAAGAAGTGAGAGACACCCCAGCCACCTTGTGCACCTGGGGGCTTAGAAGAGAAATGGCAGTCATTTATAGAAAAACAAAGACTTTTTTTTCTTCCTCAACACATCTGAGCTTGTAGCCTAAAAATGGAGTTTGCAGCTCCATTATGCAGAGATCATTTCCAGTTTGTCCTTGTTTATCTTCCTGTTTCCAGACCGGGTGATTCCCAGACTTGTCTACACACTAGTGTCACCTAGGGAATTTAAAAAACTGCCAATGCCTGTGTCCCATCCCCAGAGTCTGTCATTTAAGTTGTCTGCAGTGCAGCCCTGGCTATGCAATTTTAAAAAGATCCTAGGTGGGACACTTGGGTGGTTGAGTGGGTTGAACTTCTGACTCTTGATTTGGCTCAGGTCATGATCTCAGGGTTGTTCAACTGAGCCCCAAGCCCCACATGGTGAGTGGCCAATGGGAGATGGGGAGTGGGGAGGCTTTGCTGGGCGCTCCGCTTGAGCCTGCTTGGCCGCTTGGGATTCTCTCTCTCCCCTCCCCTCCTCTCATCCATGCACTCTCCTGCTCTGGCACTCAAAAAAAAAAAAAAAAAAAAAAAGTAAGAAAAAAAAATCCTAGGTGATCCTAATGTGCAGACATTGGTTTACTCTTACACAAAAACATTTCGATTTCTCACTGGATTTTTTTAAAAAAAGACTTATTCATTTGACAGAGAGCAAGTAGGGGGACAGGCAGAGGGAGAGAATCCTTAAGCAGACTCCCCGCTGAGTGTAGACCCCCCCCCCCCCCCCCCCCCCTGAGCCCAAACCAAGAGTTGGAAGCTTCACTGGCTGAGCGCCTCAGGCGCCCTGGTGTTGGTGCATTCTTACAGCTCAGATTGCTGCACACGTTTTAGATGCTTCTGTCACGGCCCACCCCTCCCCACAGTCTGCATCTTTGCTCCTTCGCTGGAGCCCCCACCGGACTGTGAGCCGCGCCAGCGCGGGCGCCTTGCGCTTTTGCTGGGCGTTGCTCGCCGGCGTCTAGCGCAGTACGCAGCACGTAGAAGACACAGAATAAATATTGATGGCATGAATGAAGGAATGACAGGTCTTTGCCCCTTTCCTACTCGTGATAGCCCATGCCAGCTCCTTTGAGCTAGCGAGCCCTGTGGCGGAGAGCAGACGCGTCCTGAAGCACGGTTACGGAGCAAGATGCGCGCGCTCCTCAGCTCCACTTCTCGACGCCCCCAATTTGGACATTCTGAGCAAATGCCAAGTCTGTTGTCATAGCCTTAAGGTTCTGAGAGGCGAAAAGTGCCTTTTCATTTCCGAAATTAGTCAAGACCATTCTATGTAGAGTAATTGCATATTTATGAATGGTTTTTGTTAGGTTGGCTCAATTCAGGTTTTATGTCCTTATAGTCTACATATTGATTTGCTATGATATTTTCTTGACATCTACTACACCTCTAGATCATATATTCTTGTTCAATTGCCAGGAATTCAATTGATCACAATAGCGGATTTTAAACTTCAATTACCAAGTGCAAAACATGATGTCTAAATCTGTGCTTTAGCCGTAACATTTTATTCCAAATGTAGGTAGTAACAGAAGATGAATGGATTCCAGAAGCTTTTTAATTGAGTATATTTAAAACCGCCTTGTGCCATACCCTTCTTTCTGTGCCTGCAGCTGGGTGTGAAGGGGGACGCTTGTGGTGAGCACACTAAATGCTACACCAGAAACTAATAGTTTACCGTATGTTAACTAATTGGAATTAAAAAAAACCTAGGGGAAAAAAAAGAAATGCAGATTCATAGTTTAAAATTGGACAATGGACTGGATTCACCTGTACCTGCTCTCTACTAATCACTAGGAACGTGGGGCTCATGGCTTGCGCGGCACGCAAGGATCTGTCAAATAAAGGTGATTGGCAAGAAGAGAAGAAAAGCAAATTGGCTTCTCTAGTTTGTTTTTTTTCTTTTTTAAAATAAATCTGTTTGCTTTTTCTGCTGTCTCATTAAGTTGCCCAAACAGTTGGTGAATCTTTGAAGGCATCATCTCTCTGCTCTCCACTGCCTGCCAAGCAGCGATCACCATAGTGGATTTTGTAAAATGGGAAAGGAAATGTTTTTCAGGCTGTAAAACTCTGTCTTTGGACATTTATTACAAAAAGACGTGTGGAGTGACTCTCATACTCAGTATGATACAAAATACAACAAGGAAAGTCTGTAAAAGCAAATAACCTATTCACTGCTAATCTTTGAAAGTCAATTGCCATCTTTTCTGGACCCCAGACACTTGGAATTGAGTTACTCACTATGCTTGGTCCAAGATATACTATCATTGTTTGAATAAGCATGACCTAAATCCATACAATGCATTGTTTTGTTTGCTTCTTTTCAATGTGTATGTTTACTAAGATTCACCCTTGTTGTGTCGGTAATTCATTCATTTTTAAATTATCTTATAATATAAACATATACCGCACAACCATATACCAGAATTTATCTGTTTTCCTGTGAATGGACATTTGGCATTTTCAAAGCTTTTGCTGTTGTGAACTGTGGTGTAGGAGCTCTCTCATGTCAGTGTCTGGTCCACATATGCAAATATTCACCTTGCATATGTACCTTGGAAGCCACTTGCTGGCCATTGTGTATGCAAATGTTCGAATCTACGAGATCTACAACTTTATAAATTATTTTCATAAAACCAAACACATAGTTTCATTCTCTAACACTCGGTATTGTCAGACTTATTTTTGCTGCGTATTTCAAAAAATGATATTGCATTGTGATCTAATATACATCATCGAGATTTTTCATGACATCGATCAACTTCATCTGTTTATTGGCCAAAAGTGTTGTGTGTATGAAATACTTATTCCTGACTCTTCCCCCTTTTTTCTATTTTTATAATTGATGTGTACGCCTTTTATATATTTTAGATACTGGCACCTTCAGTTATATGTATTGCAAGTATCTTCTCTCATTTTGTGGTTAGTCCTGTCCCTTTCTTTCAATGGCTTTTAATTTTAATATGGCCAAACATATCAGTATCTCTATGAATTAAGCCACTTTGCCCACAAATTCGCACACATATAAGGAGAGGTGATATTTGATATATGTGCACAGATATAAATATATACATATATATAAGTATGTGGGCATATACTTCCAAATTTATTTCCATTATTTTCATGATTCTAAATCTCATGATTCCAAAATAAATTTGCGGAGTAGGAAATACCAAAGTTTTAATATATGTTGATTGGAAGCTATTTTCTGAATTGAGAATGATTAAAAGAAAAAATGCATCTTAGAATTCAGTAGTATACTCTGTATTTGTTATATGCAAAACTCCAATTTAAAAGAATCAACCTATACACACACACACACACACACGTGTATATGCACACATGCCACACACAAAATATTACTCAGCCATAAAAAAAGAATGAAATTTTGCCATTTGCAATGATGTAGATGGAGCTAGAGAGTATCATGCAAAGTGAAATAAGTCAGAGAAAGGCAAATATCATATGATTTCACTCATGTGTGGAATTTAAGAAACAAAACAGATGAACATGACAGGGGCAGGGCAGGGGAGAGAGGCAAACCAGAAAACAGACTCTTCACTATAGAGAACAAACTGAGGGTTGCTGGAGGGGAGGTGGGGGGGATGGACTAAATAGATGATGGGGATTAAGGAGGGCACTGACCATGATGAGCACGGGGTGTTGTATGGAAGTGTTGAATGACTAAATTCTGCACCTGAAACTAATATTATACTATGTTAACTAACTGGAATTTAAAAAAAAAAACCTTGGGAAAAAGTCCATACTTTTCTCTTTACCACTGGCCAAAAAAATTATACATTATACACTGTGAGAATGTGTATTCTCTCTCGGGACCAAATCTCCTGATATTTATTTTATATATATTCATAGGCAGATAACCACTGATGGCTCCAAAATGTAGGAAGCTACTACATAATAATTCTTGATTCATAAAATAAATGCCATGTCATAAAATTATAGCTATTACTGAGTCCTTGCTAAGTACCAGATGCTATTCTAAGCACCGCACAGGCATTAACAGAGTTTGCCCAAACATCCTATGAGGTGAGTACCACTGTGACCATTTACACATGATAAAACTGACCGATGTCAAGAAACTTGCTCCAGTTTTCCTAGAACACAGTGGAGCTAGAATCAGAACTAAAATTATCAGGACACCTTTGAAAACTGAAAAGTGTTTATTCAAACTCCCCTGGAAAATCAGGTGTAAACCAGCAGGGAATCAGGCCCACCAAGATATGTGGCCACCTGGCCATGCAGCAGATAGCAAATCTCCCCAGGATTTTTATCACTTCGGAAACAGTGGACATAGTGGATTTCCTGTGGGTCTTCTCATCCTTTAATGTGTGACAATTTTCGGCAAGTCCCTTCCTCTGCAGCCTTGTGCAGTCTCTCATGCATTTGGGCATCAATGTCAAAACAGAACAAACCCCAGTACCTGGAGCCTCAGCAAAGTGGGCCTCCAAAATTCCTTGCTCTGTCCTCTCCAGAAAAGCCCGAGTCTCCACCAGCAAAGCCCGAGTCTCCACCAGCAAAGCCTTAGTGCTAACCCTGTGTGTGTCAGAAGAACTGGTTGTGGCGCTGTGCTCTTTTTTAGGTAGAAACAACTATCATGTATCCAAGTCTCCACATAATATAAGAGGAAGGAAAGGAAAACAGGGTTTCTGAAATACAGCTCCAAAGTTAGAGCAAGTGAAGTTAAGACTATGGGACTTCCGAGTCTTTATTTGGCTTTTCTGCTGATTTATGATCATAAAAATTGCTGCCTAAAAAAATGCAGATGGGGAAACAATATCAGTCTTCTTGAAGCACCCTGAAAGGCATGAAGCAAATGGCCAGCATTTGCTATTTTTGTGTAAAGATAAATTAATGTAAGGTTTCTCTTATTTGAGTTCATTCTAAAGCAATGTGTTGTATTTTTATGTATATATACATTTTAATCTTCTGTATATTATGATGTTTTGACATCTTAACAAAGATCTTTCTGGCTGGGGAGAGACTGCCTGCGCCTCTTGGGGCTGGTTAATTCGTAAGAGCTAGCAGAGGGCCCGGCTGGTGTATGCTTTCGATATGCAAACCAACCAAGCCCGGCTCCTACACCCAGGAGCAATCGCTCTCTGCCTTAGTCGTCCCAGGGCCAGATACTGAGCAACTGGAAAACCATGCCTGCAGTCCAACGCCTGCTGGAATTATTCAAACTAGCCAGTCCTAAACTGTTCACCTGCCCTGGTTTGCTTTTTCCACAGAAACCCCAATAAAGTCTGAGGCTCCAGCTGTGCCCCACTCCTGCTTCCTGCCCACCCTGCTGTATTTCCCTGCGGCTCTGCATGCTGGGCCCTGCTCTGCCTCTGGTCTCCAGGGCCTGTGATATCATCAACTTTTTGTTTTCCTGAGTCTCTCCTCGGTCTCCTGTTGTGACTGTCCCTGACTGACCACATCATAAGACAATACAAAACAGCTCAGAAATTTGGAAATGGAAAAGCTTCAAAATCAAATGAAAGAGGGGAATCAATGCAGTGTCCTGGGGTTGGGAGTCACTTTGCGCCAAACAGCCCTGACTGTGCTTCCTAGACATTTACTCCTCAGACTATCAGCAGCTAAAGCTGCCCCGACTCCTCGTCTGCATGAACGCCACGTGCGGTGGTCTGTGGATGCAGAGAGACAATGGTGTGCGGTAAAGAGAGAGAGAATGGGATTGCCTCAGAGTAACGCTTTCTAGTAGGATTGGTCCTGATTCATGTGCTCCTCGCTTGTAGAGAAGCATTATCAATGAAAAGGAAGACTTGAAAATTTTCTCTTTTCTTTTATTTAATAGGTTTCTTGGTTGCGCTTTTTGATGAAATGCTTTATTGATTAAACAACGTTAACCTTGTTGAGTAAAGCATCTACACAGACGAGAAAAATCTGATCATTACCTTATAATGAGCTCTGAGTGATTCTTTGGCATTCCCTTATTGGCTTGATACAGAAGCCAGCATGTTTGGCTTCACACTTGACTTCCTTTCTCTTAGCCACGTCCAGAAACACAAGCTCTAAAATTGAGGTGCAGTTATTAATTATGGAGGTCTCAGGCTCTTACATATAACAGGTGCTTGCTAAGTGATTGTCAAGGGAAAAATAGAGTCATCGATTGTTCTTAGACTGTGAGATCCTATTTTATTATAATATTTTTCTGAACATTGGCATACTTGAAATTCAAATGGAAAAAGAACCTGGCTTCTCTGTCGTAGAATGACAGCTATAGGTTGGGTTTATCTGAAAGCTACTTTTTACTTAATAGTTGAGTTGCAATAATAAGTAATAAATCCTTAACCTGTTATCAGTAATGTTAAAGAAACAATCTGCAGAGAAGTACAGCTATCCCTGTATCTTCACTTCACATGGAGTTTTGGCTACTCGTGATAGAATTCCAAAACTTTCATGCTGGTTATAAATTATAAATTTGATTATTCACTTGAGGTATTCAAGAAATTAGAGACTCTATGTTTTTCTTTAAGCTTTTTTTTTTGCGTGTAGTTCAAATGAAATTTTATGTATTTAATAAAGGCATGCTTTGAAATTTTTTTTTTAAAGATTTTATTTATTTATTTGACAGAGACAGAGACAGCCAGCGAGAGAGGGAACACAAGCAGGGGGAGTGGGAGAGGAAGAAGCAGGCTTCTAGCAGAGGAGCCTGATGTGGGGCTCGATCCCATAACGCCAGGATCACGCCCTGAGCCGAAGGCAGACGCTTAACCGCTGTGCCACCCAGGCGCCCCCATGCTTTGAAATTTTAAGAGCTATACAAGTCAGGTAAAAAGCCACATTTATTAGTCCTCAGAGATCACAATAAAACTCAGACATAAAATTAATTTTTCAAGACACACAAAAGATAGAAATCCCTATAGCTTTTGTCAGATGTCAAAAAACAGTGATAAATTGTTCCTCTATGAAGTTGCTTCGCCACCAGCAGGTTTTAGTTAACATTATTATGATAGTGAATGACCCTAGTGAGGGCTCCCTTCTTCATTTAGGGCTCCTTCCTAATAACCTACAGCTGTGTGGACGCCATCAGCTGTGGGAGTTTCTGATGGGCACATTAAAAGTATTGGTATGTCACTCCATATGGTTCTTATGGGCTTCCTTTGACAACTCATAATATTCCATCATTCCAGCTGTCAGGGGCCAATTCCTCCGCTGGGGTGATGACTTGAGCAGTGACTCACCAGCCTTTAATTGTTTCTCATTGTTGCTACTAAAAAGCCCGGAGCTCTTGTTTGCGCAAACACAAAAAGGCGAGGCACGCCTTTCAGAATGAAGCAGCCTGCTCTCTGAGTGGGACAGTCTTCTCAAACCTCAGTAAACTTTTGTTTTACTCACGAAAGTCCACTTGGTTGTGGGGATACAAAGTCATTTGGAGAAAAAATTGTTATTGCTTCAATTGCATGAAAATGTAACCACACATTTGCAAAAGAGGCCCCAAATGCAGCACTCGGCACAAGTTTAAAAAGTGGTCTTGTTTTGTTGGCTTGTAATGGAAGTATTTAACTTTCATACTTGTTTTGTGAAGAAAAGCAATGAGCAACATAAAGAAGTAATGGCAGTTTTACTGTAAAACTTTGGTTTAGAAAGAATTCATGAGATCATTGCATCTTTTATTTGAGGAAACAAAGCATTATTGAAAAATAGCAGAAAACCCGCAAATTATATATAAAATTAAACAGAATTTAAAGGGAAAAAAGAATAAATATGTGAAGCCTAATTCTGTGATGAGGTTAAAGTATTATTTTTTAATCTTTTCTTTTGGTACTAAATCTTGTTTAGCAATTTATTGCTTAAATCGTTAGAGGAAAATTATGTGTTGATGTTCATATGTGACCCTCATTTTTGGATTTTAGACTTGTGTCTTTTTTTAAACTGGAAAATCCTTCTATGTAAGTAAGAAGTTTTTTTAAACTGGAAAATCCTTCTATGTAAGTAAGAAGTTTTTTTAAACTGGAAAATCCTTCTATGTAAGTAAGAAGTTTTTTTAAACTGGAAAATCCTTCTATGTAAGTAAGAAGTTTTTTTAAACTGGAAAATCCTTCTATGTAAGTAAGAAGTTTTTTTAAACTGGAAAATCCTTCTATGTAAGTAAGAAGTTTTTTTAAACTGGAAAATCCTTCTATGTAAGTAAGAAGTTTTTTTAAACTGGAAAATCCTTCTATGTAAGTAAGAAGTTTTTTTAAACTGGAAAATCCTTCTATGTAAGTAAGAAGTTTTTTTAAACTGGAAAATCCTTCTATGTAAGTAAGAAGTTTTTTTAAACTGGAAAATCCTTCTATGTAAGTAAGAAGTTTTTTTAAACTGGAAAATCCTTCTATGTAAGTAAGAAGTTTTTTTAAACTGGAAAATCCTTCTATGTAAGTAAGAAGTTTTTTTAAACTGGAAAATCCTTCTATGTAAGTAAGAAGTTTTTTTAAACTGGAAAATCCTTCTATGTAAGTAAGAAGTTTTTTTAAACTGGAAAATCCTTCTATGTAAGTAAGAAGTTTTTTTAAACTGGAAAATCCTTCTATGTAAGTAAGAAGTTTTTTTAAACTGGAAAATCCTTCTATGTAAGTAAGAAGTTTTTTTAAACTGGAAAATCCTTCTATGTAAGTAAGAAGTTTTTTTAAACTGGAAAATCCTTCTATGTAAGTAAGAAGTTTTTTTAAACTGGAAAATCCTTCTATGTAAGTAAGAAGTTTTTTTAAACTGGAAAATCCTTCTATGTAAGTAAGAAGTTTTATAGAAAGGAAGTAGTTTCTAGATTAGAGTGATTGTCTGGGTATCTTTAGGTTTCTCTTTTCTTTAAAAATTCATTTGATTTCTCTGTTTCTGTTTACCTGCTTTCATAGCAGGCAGGAGAATACCAAATTTACTCCAGGATATGAAGAGTATCTTTATAAATGTTGATAAATACTTCTTTACAATAGTTCAGAGGCCTGTGCAAGTAAGGCTGAGACAAAAATGAGGAATAATTATTTCTATTTCATTAGGCATTAGTGTCTGTGAAATATTCCTAACTCTTCAAAATCCATTAAGGCCTACTTTTATGGAAACTCAAAGCAAAAGACTCTAGGGAACATTAGTGGAACTTCATTTACCCCAAATTAATGGGCCCAGATGCAGTTGGAATGCCAAGAAAAAGGCTGTTGTTGCCTAATACTCAACTCTCTTACAGCTACTTTGTTCTAATGCTCTCCTCGCATTTCCAAAGGTTCACTTATACTGTGGTAGCCACTTACTACTGCCTCTCACTACTTTGTCCTTCCTCATCTAAGTCACGTCTTCATCAAGGATAGGGATGACCCAGCATTTCTTAAGGGACTTTTCTACTGTACCTTGCAAACAAATATCAATAATTGACCTCTCAAATCTTTTCTTACGTGGTGGAAGAAATGTATTAATTGTTCTTTAAAACGTGCTCTTGAAGTTGGAAAGCAAGTGGGAAGAAGGTGCTTTATCACTTATTACACCGACCCCTACGATGTGTTGACTTATTTAAAATAAATCTTAGAAAATGCAATGCTGAGAAATGGCAGAATTAGGATAACAGTAACATCTGAAATATGATAATTAAGAGGGTTTATTAAATATTGGCAAACAGTACTTAAGTGCAAAATATAGAGACCATATGTATGTATATAGACATCATATATATATATATATCATATATATATCATATATATAATATATATATATATATATATATAGGGAGAGAGAGAAAGAGACTATATGAAAATGAAAAATGAGTCTAGACAGGGACCTTACATCCTTCACAGACATTAACTCAAAACGATGACTTTTTTGGATACAACACCAAAGGCAGGATCTATAAAAGAAGTAATTGATAAACTGGACTTTCTTAAAATAAAAACTTCTGTGCAAAAGACAATATCAAGAGAGTGAGAAGATAGACTGGGAGAAAATATTTGCAAAAGACACATCTCATAAAGGACTGGTATCCACAGTATACAAAGAACTCTTAAAACTCAACAGTAAGAAAATAAACAACCCGATTAAAAAATAAGCAAGACATCTGAACAGACACCTAACCAAAGAAGATCCACAGACGGCAAATATGCATACAAATAGATATTCAACATCCTATGTCATTAGGGAATTAGAAATTAAAACAACAATGGGATACTACTATTAGATATACCTATTCAAATGGCCCAAACTCAAAACACTGACACCAGCAAGTGCTGGCCAGCATGTGACGCAAACGGGAACTCTCATTCACTGCTGGTGGGAACGTGAAATGGTACAGCCACTTTGGCAGACAATTTGGCAGTTTCGTACAAAACTAAACATATTCTTACCATATGATCTAGAAGTTGTGCTCCTTGGTATTTACCTTAATGAACTAAAAACTTATGTCCACACAAAAGCCTGTACAGCGATGTGTATAGCAGCTTTATTCATAATGACCCAAATCTGGAAGCACCCATGTTGTCCTTTGGGAGGTGAATGGGTAAATAAACTGTGGTAAACCCAGACGGTGGAATATTCTTCAGTGCTGAAAAGAAATGAGCTATCAAGCCTTGAAAAGATATGGAGGAACCTTAAATTTATATTATTAAAGTGAAAAAAATCAAACTGAAAGGTCTACATACTGTATGATTTCAACTATATGACATTCTAGAAAAGACAAAACCATAGAAATGGTAAAAAGATCAGTAGTTTCCGGGGCGCCTGGGTGACTCAATCATTAAGGGTCTGCCTTCTGCTCAGGGCCTGATCCCAGGGTCCTGGGATCAAGCCCCGCATCGGGCTCCTCCGCTGGGAGCCTGCTTCTTTCTCTCCTACTCCCCCTCGCTGTGTTCCCTCTCTCACTGGCTATCTCTCCTTCTGTCAAAAAAAAAAAAACTTAAAAAAAAAAAAAAAAAGATCAGTAGTTTCCAAGGGTTCCGGGGAGGGAGGGATGAATAAGCAGAGTACTGAGGAGTTTTAGGACAGTGAAACTCTCCTGTGGGTTAATACAGTGGTGGATACATGTCATCATGCATTTGTCAAAATCCATAGAATGTATAACACCAAGAGTGAAGCCTAATGTAAAGTATGGATTTAGAGTAGATAAGGATGTGTCATTGTAGATTCATTGATTTTAACAAACATTCCACTGTGGTGCTGAGTGCTGACAGTGGAAGGGGTTGTGTGTGTGGGGGAGCAGGAATATAGGAGAAATTTCTGTACTTTCCGCTCAATTTTGCAATGGAAGTAAAACTACACTAAAAAAAATTAAGCACATTTAAAAGACTGGGGACATTTAAATGCCACAGAACTTCCTTTTATTTTTTTTTTTAAGATTTTATTTATTTTAGAGAGAGAGCGTGCAAGCAGGGGGAGGAGCCTAGGGAGAGGGAGATAGAGAATCTCAAACAAATTTTGCCCTGAATGTGGAGCCCAATGTGGGACTTGATCTCAAGACACTGAGATCATGAGTTGAGCCAATAATCAAGAGTCAGAGGCTTAGCCAACGGAGCCACCCAGGCACCTCACGCCACAGACCTTATAAGAAAGCTGCTGTGTGTATCCTCAGTTGGTGGTAAATTAGGGGAGGAAAGAGCTTGGGATCGTGCCAGCAGTGAAGCATGAAAGGGCTCACAAGAAGAATCAGGGCACTGGTGGGAGTACCTGTCAGAGAAGTAGCTGCCAGGTGGATGGGATGGTTCAAGAATGAACCACCTCATCTTTCCTCCAGAAAGATATTAGGGAAGGTAACTCTTAGTTGGAGATTGCGTTTGAGGGGCTGGGATGATAGTTGGTAGGAAAGCAGACATCTGCTTCCATATCTGTGCAAAGAATCTGTTTTGCATTTTGTAATGCTTCTTTTACGGTAGGTTGAAGATAACATACTGAAGGAAACAAGTGTTAGGCACATAATAGATACTGTATAAGTTGTAAGTGAATAGGGAACGTATGAGGCAAACTTGACACAAAGTGCATAAGAATAGAGTGTTAAATATAAATGTAACATGAAAATATTTTATTAATTTTCTTTTTTTTTTTGGAAAGCACCTTAGTTTTATAAAGAGGACATGAAAGTGAGCAGATTTTAAACTAATGCTTATGGATACATGAAAAAATAATATTAAAGGAAATAGAAAGATTTGTTTTGTTTGAATTCTAAGCTGTGACATAAGGAAATCTCATAGTTCAGTCAACTAGAAGGGAGATAAAATAGTGTCCAGGCATTTCTTAATTGGAAATTTCTTTTTCTCAGCCCAGAAAGAAACTTTCCATCTGTTCTAGCATCTGCTTACTGAGGTTCAAGAATTTCTCCAATTTAACAAGTAGGTGTGACAATTGTGACATCTGGGAATTTTTTCTAAGGACACACAAAAAGAGTTTAGGTGGCTGATAACTGGTTTCATAAGCTTTTCATAGATTTTTTAATATATACACAGGATTAAAATGGCTGATCACACGGTACTTTTATAGTTCTTTTCTTTCAAAAAGGAAGCTTTGAATTAGTGTGCCATTAGAATTATACTTTTGTTGTTGTTTGTTTTTTAGTCATTATTGCAAGAAGAGCAGAAAGAGGTTTGCCTAATGACAGGCCAGTGGGACTTGGGAGATGTGACTTCTTGGTTTGTTTGTGGGGCGAATCCCCTTGTGGCTTTCAGAAAGGTGTCTCATTTCTCTGACTCAATCTGTCCAGTGATAAAAAATGCACATTTAAATATCTGCGCATTCTGAAAATACTAGAACGCTGAAGAAGAAAATACACTGGGGATATAGTTGCTATAGGCTGAATGTTTGTGTTCCCCCCATATTCCCATGTTGAAATCCTAATGTCTGATGTGATGGTATTAGCAGGTGTGACTTTGAATGGTTTCAAGCCATGAAGGTGGACCCCTCATGCGTGGGAGAAGTGCCTTATAAAAGTGGCTCCAGGGAAATCTCTAGCCCTTCCTCCATGTGAGGACATCATGAGAGGGTACAGGCTGTGAACCAGGAAGCAGGCCTTCACCAGAGTGCAACTATGCTGACACCTTGATCTTGGACTTCCCAGCCTCAAGACCTATGAGGAATAATCTCATGATCCAGAAGTTACTCAGTCTCTTGTATTTTGTTATAGCAGTCAGAATGGGTTAAGACAATAGTCTATGGATGCAAGCGAAGACCATTACAATTGGACTTCCTCGATCTCTTATGCCTTTTTTGGAAACTCTGAGTTCTGAAGCTTTGTAATTTCTTGCTCTCATTTGAGGGAAAAAACCCTGTGAATGTAAAAAGTTTAGAGGTCTTGAAAATGGCTTGAATATATAAATATTTCTTTTACCTCTTAAAAATTATTTTTAGGGGTGCCTGGGTGGCTCAGTCAGTTAAGCATCTGCTTTCAGCTCAGGTCATGATCTCGGGGTCCTGGGATCAAGCCCCACATCGGGCTTCCTGCTCAGTGGGGAGTCTGCTTCACCTTCTCGCTCTGCCTCCACCCCCCCACCCCTGCCGACTCATGCTCTCTATTTCTCAAATAAATAAATAAAATCTTAGAAAAATGTTTTTACTATTTGTGTTAATTTATAATTTTTGGTTTGTCTTTATAGCTATACAGTGTCTCCAGTATTTCACTGTGCTTTTCAACAAGTGTCAGACACCCAGTAAAACAAGAAATTTTGTTCAATCATTCATTATCTTTCTGTCTTTCACATTTGAAAACAGAAAAAGTGAGAGTGTGACTATAATTGGTATTCTGTCATGTACTTACAACAAATGTTCCTTGGCCCTCTGACTGTAATGGATATTCCGATTCTACTTTGATTTGAAGTGATTTTCTGTAGTCTCACAGTACAGGTCATCCCAACGTGGCCGTCAGGGGTGGCTCCACGGTGACCTGAGAACTTTGTGTTCCTGACCAGCCATCTAGTCTTCAGACCATGACCAGAGCCCATGAGACTCTCAGTCACTCAGAGTCATTTTGTGTAAAAGGGGCCTTTGCTGCCCACGCTTTCTTCTTTTGATTTGATTGGAATTCTATGAGCTATAGGAGTGAGGTGATGTGTGGGAAAGGTTGAGAAATGGAGGAATGCTGATGCAAAGCTGCCTGATGTAATATAAGGTGAATAATAGTTGGGAGTTCATATTTCCTTACTAGGCCAAAGTACAAGTTTTCTTTCATATATTCCCCCAGAAGCAAAGAATATGAGAAGCTTTTTGCTCTTAAGTGGTCCTCCATATTTTGTTGACTTGTTAGAATCTTTATTTGCTATTCTATTTTCTATATCTATACCTATAATGTTAAAAATACTAACAGAGGGGCGCCTGGGTGGCACAGCGGTTGGGCGTGTGCCTTCGGCTCAGGGCGTGATCCCGGCGTTGTGGGATCGGGCCCCACATCAGGCTCCTCCGCTATGGGCCTGCTTCTTCCTCTCCCACTCCCCCTGCTTGTGTTCCCTCTCTCGCTGGCTGTCTCTATCTCTATCAAGTAAATAAATAAAATCTTTAAAAAAAATACTAACAGAAAAGGAGAAAGAAAAAAAAAACACATATATTACCACAAAATATAGGAAGAGTTGCTCAACCTGGGTTTAATTAGAAGAATAAGACCACAGTGAGCTACCATTTTACACACAATAGATTGGAAAAAATTAAGCAGTCTTATCAAGTGTTGGTGAGGATATGGATCAACTGGATTTCTCATTCATTGCTGGTGGGAATATAAATAGAAAATATTTTCTTATAATAATTATATCCAGCATTACCTTGTAAATGAGAGCACTGCAGACCATTTGACTCAGCAATTCTACTCCCTTATGCATATACAGTCATATGTACCAGGAAATAGGAACATATGTTTATAATAGCCCTACACTGGAAACAACCCAATTGTGGCCCCCAAATGAATCAATGATAGTGTTGTGTGCCAAAGATAATGATTCTGCACAATTGATTACATCCAAAATAAAGACTAAATAAAACCAGAAGGACTACAAGCACCTAAAAAAGCATGTAAAACATAGAATGTATGTAATTACTTGCTGAATAGATGAATGATAGAAGTCATTGATTTGGGGATACTATGTGACTCCAGGTATTGATGAATGTTTAAGAAGACCTTGCTGACTAATTTCTCTCTGATGAGACAACAAATATTTATTAAAATTTTCTTTACTGAATATTTTCTCATCACTTAATGATTATTATATTAGTTTGTATTTTGCTGTGTAAAAGGTACTAAAATATTGTCACCCTGCCCATCTTGTAACTGAACCAGATTATAAACTTCTGGAGGGCAAGGACCACATTTTTCAGTTCCCTTTCTCTTTTTTTTATAAAACTACATGAAGTGTGCACAGTGTTAACTGCTTAGGACTTAATGGAGAAACAAAAATCCATTCAAATTTTCCTCCCTTCCAAAAAAAATCTGTCTTGAAAAGGGACAAATCATGGTCAAAAGCAGGATCTTTCAAGCAGGCTAAGTGCTATGCGACTTCAAGTGGATTAATTAATTAATTCATTCATTCATAGTGCATAGGTAAGCGGGATGGCAAGAGCATAGGGACAAGGAGAGAGAGAATCTTAAGCAGGCAGGGCTCAATCTCAGGACCCTGTGATCATGACCTGAGCTGAAATCAAGAGTTGGATGCTTAACCCACTGAGCTGCCCAGGCACCCCTCAAGAGGATACTTTTAAAGAAAAGTTAAACATAAAGAAAAAAGAAAAGCTTAACATATATGGTGAAGTTGTGGCAATTATCTCTGTGTGTAGGAATATGTTTGTGACAAATACAAAGAAAATCTTATGTGGTAATTCTGAGATATAATGAAATTCTTAGCACACAAGGCATCAACGATAGAAAAACATTGTATATCTGATATTCATCCAATTAAAAGATGCTAAACAGTGTGCTACGCTCATTATCTTGCAAAGAAAAATGGAATCCAGGAAGCTGTTGATATTTCAGTTCTAAGAGGTTATTTTTGTTGTTGTTGTTTAATCAAGTACTAATCAGGAGAGATGCACTTTATAACAAGAGAGCCAATTTATATGACTTCAAAACTACCCAGGCAGTTAGCCTTAGATGATTATTCTTAGAAGTATGTTAGCCCATTTCCAATTAAACTGCACTTCCTGTTGTTACAGTGGTTACAAGAGGCACAAATTGAAAGAGAAAAGGAAAATATGCTTCCCCACCCTTTTCTTTCTACCCAGTTCATCACCAATTTAAACCCTCTGATATGCTAATTGGTTCATAGGTATCAGAGGAGAATCTTTTGAGAGAAAGCAACAGAAATCCCAAACCAAAATAACTCACCCAGGAAGGGAGTTTATTGTTTCATTAACTGAGCACTCTATATCTGCTATGACCAGGATTTATTGCTAGTTATGTTTCCTCTGGGTTGGCTCCATTTTAAAACAGGCTTTTCAGTGGTGGTTCCGTGTCTTGTCTAACAGGAAAGAGAACTTATCTCCTTCAAGCGTAGAGCAAAAACTTGGTTCTTGTAGGCTCATATTGAGCCTTGGACCCATCCCTTAATTACTGTGCCCAGGGAAAGGGAATTAGTTTAGACTTATGATACATGCCTCGCTCTGTACACAGGGCAGGGTCAGTTGACCGCAAATACTTAGGCTGCATCTGGAACAGCCTGATACTTGCACAAAATTTAGCGTACTGTTACCAAAGGTAACTATGCTAAATGTTGCAGTCACCTATTACATTAGAGCCTTCAAGTCAGTCTCACATTTTCTTATATCTTTAATAACTATGGGCTATATATTGTCTTGGGCATAGAGGACACACAGCAAGATAGAACAATTTTTTGTTCCTTGGTTGGCGAAAGAAGGTGCAAGCAACTTTTTTTGCTAGGTGACTTACAAAGGGTCAATCTAGAACTGTTTTTCTTAATTCTGAGAAGAGTTTCTGGAAGGTCTCTTCTTATTCAAATGGAAGAATAGGCACGCATTGATTCACAAGTATGTATCAGAATACTTTGCGGCTTGATAAAGTTTTCTCCAAAGGAACTTTGCAACGCAAGCTTGGGGGAAATTGAAGTAAATTTGTATTGTCAAGGACTTCTCAGGAGGAAACAGAATCTCCCCATTCCAGTAGAGACCACCTATCAGAGCATCAGATAGATTGAAAGGATTTCAAGTAAGTTTCCCCTGTGTCTCCGAAGGAGCATTCGCCCTGAGGGAAGACAGATGTTTGACTAGTGAATTGTAGGAAATCATAAAAGAAGTTTCATTCCATAACAGTCTGTGGCTGGAAGATCTCTCTGTCATGACAGGTGCACTGTGAAAACAATGGCCCTGGACTGAAAGGGTTAAAGGAGACCTGGAACTTCAGAAGCCTGTACGTGGTAGACCTCTTACCTGTATGCGGCATCACTGGCGAGGGTAGAAAGGTTCAAATGATGCACTAGACTAGATCCGTTAAGTGCAATGTATTTGTATGGCAGTGACAACAGAAATGACAATTGATTGTTGGGGCTGGCATGAAACTGGTCAGACAGCTTGAGTGCCGGCCTTCTGGCCTTCTCTCTTCCTCCTTTAGTATTTCTCTTTCCCTCCCTCCCCCCTGTCTCCCTCCTTGCCTCCTTCCCTTCCTTTGTTAATTCTCCTGCTAACAACAAGTAGCTGAGAAACAGGGATGACCCCTTTGGGTTACACAGGCATCCACAGTTCTTGACAACTTGGTTAAAGGGAGAGGTTTCAAGAGGTAGACATTGGATTTCCTTTTAAAATCATCCTGTGGGGGATTGAATGATTAATTTAAAGATTTATGATCTTTTATTTATTTTTTTTAAAGATTTTATTTATTTATTTATTTGACAGAGATAGAGACAGCCAGCGAGAGAGGGAACACAAGCAGGGGGAGTGGGAGAGGAAGAAGCAGGCTTCCAGTGGAGGAGCCTGATGTGGGGCTCGATCCCAGAATGCTGGGATCGCGCCCTGAGCCAAAGGCAGACGCTTAATGACTGAGGCACCCAGGCGCCCCAAGATTTATGATCTTAATTATACCTCAAGCTGGTAATGCAGGCTACATTGATTTTACCAGATTAATTAAAAAAAATCCCACAAAACAAAAAACTAAAACTTAGAGGGTTATTCCTAAGAATTCTGCTATTCCTTCTGCTTTCTGGCTTCTGAACCTGATGAGGCTTAAAATTATCTTTAAAATAAATTATTCCCATACCATCAAATGTAGGTGTGGGTGTTAGTAACATATCTAAAGAAAGAGTAAAACAAGTAGAAAAGGGGAGGGGTTGTTGGTCAGCAGAGAAAAATGAGGGCCAGAGAGTAGAGAGTCAAGCGTTGGCACTTCTCATTTCTGTAGAGGGAATGCTGGCTCATGGGCCTGTCAGACATCTTGGCAGGAGTATCTCCATTCTCAGTCAAGTTTCCTTAGCCAGATGCCATTGAACAATCAAATCAAATAATTAGTTCCCTTCATTTTCAAATTCCATGTTCATAAAGCAAACTTATATGTTAGCCTCCCCATAGCGAAATCATTTACTAAATCTATATTCAGTGGACTCCTTGGTGGCAGAGGATGGCAACATTAAACCGAGCTTTGAAAACACAAATTTCAAAGTTAATAGAATAAATATATTGGAAAATGTAAATATAAATGAAGACAATATCATTCTCAATTAAAACTAAAATGGATGATTAAAGGAGGTCAGCTTTCTCACAAAGACTGTCAAAAGAGCAAGAAGTTTGTGTTGGACTTTTATTATTTTTTTTTTTGAGAGACTTGTCATGTGCAATGTGGGGTACACAGCACAGAACATGAGACTTACGTTTTCTGCCCTGTTCTGGTCCAAGGGTTCCGGGAAGTCTTCCTTGGGAAAATAGCATGTGACCTGGGATGTGGGATCTGAGAGAGGAGGAGCATTAATGGTAGCAGAAGAGAGTGGGAAAGATTTCTAAATTGTATCAGGTAAGCAATAGAAGCCAACTGACTATCAGATTAAAAAACAAATCACTGAGAAAATATTGGTTATGTTGTAGAATCAATTGGGAGATTGGGAAATAGGGTTAGAGAACAAGAATCCAAAAAGGTTAGATAATGGAAAATATAGTCCAGAACACACCATGGTAATTTTTGCTTCAGATGCTATAACTGGTGCTGCCCCACTTGATATTTGTGCTGAGCTGTAAGTAAGCTGACTGCTACTGTGCCCTTGTTTCATTTCTACAGTTTTCAAAATTTTGGCGGGAACATCTGATTGGCCAAGTATGGTAGCCATTTTCTAAGATGGGCTCCTATTGATGATTACTACTTGGTATTCATCCTTTTGTGTAGTCTCCCCCTCACCCCCCATCCCAATATTGTATTAGGATTGATCTCTGTGGCCAATAATATAAAAGAAGTAATGGTATGTAAACTTCTGAGGCCAGATCATGAAAGATAATGTCATTTCTGCCTTGTTCTCTCTTGGACCACTTGCATCAGAGGAAGCCAGCTGCCATGTTATGAGGGCACTTACATACTTCTCCTTTTGAGGGAGTATAAGTGGTGAGGAACTAAGGCCTCCTGTCAAAAACAGCACCAACAAGTCAGCCATGTGTGTGAACCATCTTGGAAGTGGATCCTCTAGTCACTGTTAAGATTCAGCTGATGCCTTGATTCCAGCTTCATGAGAGATTAAGCTGGAATGGCCCAGCTAAGCTACTCCTGAAATCCTGTCCCACAAAAACTGTGTGAAATAATAAATACTTATTCTGTTTTAAATTGCTAAATTTTAGGGTAATTTGTTATGCAGAAATAGGTCACTAATATACATGCCTGGTTCTTACCTGGAAGAGAGAGAAGGCATCTCATTTTAGAGATGAGGAAATTACCTCAGATTTCTAAAGTCAGAATTTTTTTCAAAATCACTTAATAAACATTTACATGGCCCTACTCTATACCAGCCACTGTTCTAAATGCTTTACAGATATTAACTCATATCATTCCCCTAGCAGCCCTATGAAGTAGGCACTCTTAATACCTACTATAGACTGAATTGTGTCTCCCCCAAAACAATTATGTTGCAGCCTTAACCTCCAGTGTGACTATATTTGGAGATGGGGCCCCTAAAGAAGTAATTGAGGTTAAATGAGGTCATACGTGTGGGGGCCCTAATACACTATGGTTGATGTCCTTAGAAGAGGAAGAGCCACCAGGGACATACGAGAACAGAGAAAAAGCCATCTGCCAGTCAAGGAGGGTAGGCTGCAGGAGGAACCAAACCTACTGACACTTTAATCTCAGGCTTCCAACCTCAGAATGTGAGAAAATAGTTTTCTGTTGTGCATGCTACCCAGTCTGTGGTATGTGTTATGGCAGTCCTAGCTAATACTAGTCAACACCATAGGTTGGCATGACTCAGGCTATTCCATTGCTGCTTTGACTCTGCTGTCCATTCTGCCAAGCGTGCCACTTTGCCTTTACTGGTTGAGGTTGTAAATAAAGAAATTGAAGCACAGGGAAGTGACTAGTCCACAGTCACATAGTTGTTAATAGTAAATTGGGATTTGAACTCGCAAAACGAATCCACTATACTGCATGTTAATAAATCCGGGCAAGAAGATTTTAACAGATACACTTTTCCCTGTGAATTTTGTGTCCTGTACATTTTTAAATTGAAATTATTGATATAGATTCTAAATAAGCTTAATAAGGAGTTTTAAAAATTATTTTGGTCTCAGCGTTGGGAAAACTGGACAGCTATGTGAAAAAGAATGAAACTGGACCATTTTCTTACACCATACACAAAAATAAACTCAAAATGGATTAAGGACTTAAATGTGAGACCTGAAACCATAAAAATCCTAGAAAAGAACACAGGCAGTAACTTCTCTGACGTTGGCCATAGCAACAATTTTTCTAGATAGGTCTCCTGAGGCAAGGGAAACAAGAGCAAAAATAAACTATTGGGACTACATCAAAATACAAAGCTTCTGCACAGTGAAGGAAATAATCCACAAATCTAAGAGATAACCTATGGAATGGGAGAAGATTTTGCAAATGACCTGTCCAATAAAGGGTTAGTATCCAAAATATATGAAGAGCTTATACGACTCACCATCAAAGAACCAAATAATCCAATTAAAAAATGCTCAGAAGACAAGAACAGACATTTCTCCATATTAGACACCCAGATGGCCAGCAGACATGTGAGAAGAGGTGCAGCATCACTGATCACCAGGGAAATGCAAATCAAAACCACAATGAGGTATCACCTCACACCTGTAGGAATGGCTAAAATCAAAAACACAAGAAACAACAAGTCTTGGTAAGGATGTGCAGAAAAAGGAACCCTCTTGCACTGTTGCTGGGAATGCAAACTGGTGCAGCTACTGTGGAAATATCCTATAATTATGCTACTGAGTATTTGCCCAAAGAATATGAAAACACTAATTCAAAAAGACATGCACCCCTATGTTTATTAAAGCATTATTTACAATAACCAAATTATGGAAGCAGCCTAAGTGTCTATGGACAGATGAATGGATAAAGAAGATGTGGTATATATATACAATGGAGTAGTACTCAGCCATAAAGAAGAAAGACGTTGTGCCATTTGCAACAACATGGATGGATCTAGAACGTACAATGCTGAGTAAAATAAGTGGAAGACAAATACCATGTGATTTCATTCATGTGAAATTTAAGAAACAAAAAGAGACAAACCAAAAAACAGACTCTTAAGTATAGACAACAAACTGATGGCTACCAAAGGGGAGGTGGGTGGAGGGATGCGTGAAATAGGAAAGGGGATTAAAAGTATATACATATACTTCATGAGGAGGACTGGATATAGAATTGCCGAATCACTATGTTGTACACCTGAAACTAATATAACACTGTATGTTACCTATACTGGAATTTAAAAAGTTGTTTTGGTCGTCACTGGAACAGAATAAAAGATCCATTCTGAATTTTCTGGACTATTTGAAAAATGTCATTTACGACTAAATGTTTGCCTGGGATACACTGAACTGTAAATAAGTCCCAACTGTCACTGCGTCCTTCTCCTTCACCCTCTCAGGTTTCCAAATGCCCGCAGCGACATCTGACTGGCTGAGCCTTGGTCATGGACCCAACACCTTTCTGCCAGTTAAATGCAGTTAACTTTCTCAGCTGTGTGGTGGGAAACCCTCATGAAATAACTTAGATGGAGAAAGAATCCCCAGTACTCTTTTGTGTTAACCTGAAAGTACTTCAAGACATCCTCAGTCCTTGCCTTGTACTGAGATACTCAGCACTTGGTTGGTTCCTCAGAACATACCCCATTTTGTAACGCATTTATGAGGTATTAATATTTTACTAAAACTTCTGTGCAGAGGGCAGGATTCCCCTTGCAGAGTCCAGCAGAACCTTCGTATGATTAATTTGGTTTTCATCCTCAAAGTTCCTCTTCTTGCCATGAGTCTCAGCTGCCCTTTTATCCCCTTCTCTTCCCTTCCACAGACCCTAAAAACCCCCTCTGCTGTCTTGACCCTTCCAGTTCCATGCACACGCCACTTGGTAAAACAGACGTCCTAGCTGTGGCGGAGCAGCAGCTGCCCATTGCAAACTCCACTGCCTGGAGTGAACCTTGTAGGACGGTTTGGGTGAAGGGGGAGGGCGTAGAGGAAGCCACGAATGGGTGGGGGGCTGCCTGGCTTGCTTTCAAGATGCTCAAATTTAATGGAAAACATATACACAAACTGCGAAACCACGAAGACACCTGTGCTGGCTAAGGAACATATTTCTGTAAGCTGTGTTTAGTTGGTTTGCTGCTCCTTCTTCAATGTCCTCACTCTACCTCAAGTGACTTTTCAAAATATTCGTCCCAGTAATAGGAAGCTGAGATAGCAGGGTATAATGACCTGCAGAGGTGATGAGAGAGAGAGTTGGGTAAATCACCAGTGAGGTCATGGCTTGTAGATAGAAAAACCGGTTAATTCATACTGCAATCACCACAATTCAGTTTCAGCTCAAATCTGAAAACCAATTGTCATTTTTATGATTTCATTGACAGCCTACATCCTTATTCTGCACTTATTTTGCCAGGTGGTATTAGGTTTTCTACTCTAGGACAACGTTTGAAGTGCTGACCAGTGCCAGCTGATGGAGAGGCTTAAATTAAAAGCAGGGCTATGCATGCAAATTGTTAGGGACCTGGCACGTGGCAACTTTCGTCTTTTGCCAATAAGACCATTGCCCTTGTTTGAGCCACTTCAGGGCCAAAATGTATCTATATCACACATTTGTGAAACAAAGCAATCAAATCTTGGTGGGAGAGGGTATGGATTAACTTACTCTGTTTTGTTTTTTTTCTTTCTCTAGTAGTAGATTTTCAGTAAGATTTTGTATCATCTCTGTGTGTGGTATTTTCAGAGAACGCTGTAACTGAATAAAGTATTAATGCACTTAAAGCTAAACACTGATGATGTGTAATGAACAATCTGCTAAATGCTAATATAATTTATCCTTTTTAAAATTTATAAACATGACATATTGCATGCACTTAGCGCTAATCTGTTTTAGACATTCATTTGGTTTGACCTATGACCATAATACATTATGTTCCTTGAGATATTTATCTTGTCATTTGGAAACAAGATTACAATTAATGCGACACACATGACTTTAAATTACTACCTCAACTAGAGATGTGTGAGTAATGAATTAGCCACAGCTTTGAACCCTCTGCTTATAATTTAAATTACCAGCCCTTAGCTGATGCCTCATTGTAATCCATTAAACAAGTCACAGAATCAAAGAACCATATCTAGTTTTTGATACCAGACCTAGTGATGATATTTTTTCCATTTAATTTACCTAACCCTAAGCGGATGTATGCAAATTCGTAAAATGAAAATAATTATAAAAAAGAGCATTTATATATTAATGATATTAATACTAGAATAAAACCATAGCCAGAGTTCATCTAAACTAGATGTACAAAAACATTATCCTTTTTTCCTGTATTCCACTTTTAAGGAGAAAAAAATGATATTGGAAAAAGTGAGCTCATACCAAGGATTTAGTCCACAAGACATTTTTCAGGAGAGAGCTCCATAAGAAAAAGTCCAATTTATTATGTTTTCTATACCTCCTTCTCAGCATTGACTTTGCCAGACTGTAAGTCCTATTTATTTTTAGTCTTATTTATTTATTTATTTTAAAGATTTTATTTATTTGAGAGAGAGAGAATGAATACATGTGGATGAGTGGGGGGAGGTGCAGACTCCCCACAGAGCAGGGAGCCTGATGATGTGGGGCTCAATCCCAGAACCCTGAGATCATGACCTGACCTGAAGGCAGATGCTTAACAGACTAAGCCACCCAGGCGCCCCTGTAAGTTCTGTTTAGAAACATACTAAATATTTGCTGAATGATGTCTATGGTGATAAATGGTAACCTTTTATTATGAATACTTGTAGATTAAATTTTGCGTGCAGTCTTCCATTTGCTAGGACTGGATGAATACTTTAAGAATAAGTGACATATGATATTACATTAGTTTCAGGTGTGCAACATAGTGATCTGGTATTTGTGTACCTTACGAAATGATCATTACAATGCATCTAGTGGCCATCTGTCACCATACAAAGTTGATATGTTATTGACCATATTCCCTATGCTGTACATTATATTGCCATGTATTTTTTATTTTATAACTGGGAGATTGTTCCTCTTAATGACTTTCAGTTAGTTCATCCATCCCCCAACCCCTCCCCTTAATAAACAATTTATTAAGCCCTAACCGTATGCTAGACATTGTACTAAAGCATATTTTATGTATAAATTCATGTTTTGTGTGTTTACTCATATGTATTATATATACTTACATGTGATATATACTTAAATATTATATATGTATATAATTTAATATAGATAAAATCTCTCTCCAACAAGATAATAAGGGTCTTAAGAGTAGAGATTATCTTAAGCCTTTTTAGTATTTTCCCCAACGTGCCTGGCAAAATGTTATCACACAATTGTCACTCAATAAGGACTTGCTGACTTAAGATGTTCTTTTATAACTTCACATTTTATAGTGTACTAGAAGGCAAATAATCCCACAGGGTGAATAGAACTACAGATAACCCAAACCAATGGCAAAATAGTAATCATCTGAGAAGCATAGCTTTCTCTCTGATATATTAAAATGCTGTAGATTAACTAGATTCAATCCGTCAACAAGTGAAATGCCTGGTATTAGGCTGGAGTGGTGGATAGATAAGCTTCTCTGCATTTATAGTCTAAGTGCAGAGCCCAGAGTAGAATATATGAACACAAGAACTATTTACTGCTGAATCATTTGGTACTATCTAAAACAGGAGTTCAGACAGGAAGGTATTAGAAAGGGAACAGAATAACAGAGTAATTCCTCAACTGCACAGGTGTCTGGATCAGACTGATGGGGCATGAATCTGGACTCTGCTACCTTTTTACTGTGTATCTTGAGGCAGATTATTTAACTGCTCTGAGCTTTTTGCATCTCTTAAACAGAGAACTACCTCCCTGTGAAGCTGTGATAAATAAGGTCACATATGTTAAACACTTAGAACACTGCCTTACACATGCTAAATAGTCCTTTGGGTTAATCAGAAAAGGTTTCAAGGTAAAATGATACTCTAGCTAAATGTGAAAGGGTGAAGCTTTGGGTAAGAGAGGGAGAGGTCAAGGACAATGCAGTTAGAGGAAGAGCAGAAGCTCAAGAAGGCAAGAGTGAGAACAATACATATTAGCAAGAGTTGGGGAGTCTTTTTTTTTTTTTTTTTTTAAGATTTTACTTATTTGTTTGACAGGGAGAGAGAGAGTGCAAGCAGGGGGAGAGGCAGAGGGAGAGGCAGACTCCTCTCTGAGCAGGGAGCCTGACGCGGAACTCGATCCCAGGACCCTGGGATCATGACCTGAGCTGAAGGCAGACACTTAACCGACTGAGCCACTCAGGTGCCCCAAGAGTCAGGGAGTCTTAAAATGGAGTGGAAGAAGTTAGCAGCAGGGGAAAAATTAAATTTATTCAGTAAAATAGGTTCAGATAGTTGGAAGCCTACAGAGGTGTTTAGATTGGAAATGACATGCAAGCGAGTATCCTCGACTTCTTCATTCTCTGCCTGTAGTCCTCTGAACCTAAGTTGGAGTTGGCATATTGTTGTGACTGAATAGTCCTTTATCTGTGCTTTTTTCCCCCAGCACTTGGCATGTTGTCTTGTGTATTATGAGCAATAACCATATTTTTTACATAAATTAATGAGTTTGCATGCTGACAATCCCTCTTTGCTTTTTGTTGTATAGGTCTACAAAAGAGAAAAAGTATATACATATTAAAGATGACCAGTAAGTGCTTGGCCTTAAAGCTCTATGAAAGTCTAATATGAATTATATTTAATATAGAGTATATCTTTGTAAATGCCCTCCCTCATGGTGCCAAATTCTTTGGTATCACTCACAGTATATTAAGAGAGTACTCTGAATGTTTTAATGATAGAATTATTCAATTTATTTAATTATAGATTAATTATAATGAATATTGACTTAGAATATCTATATCAAAACTTTTCCCTATTTTTTTCAATAAGAAATTTACATCTTTTGGCAATTTACATTTTAGTTTATTGAACTTAT
Organism: Ailuropoda melanoleuca; assembly: GCF_002007445.2. Taxonomy (NCBI): domain Eukaryota; kingdom Metazoa; phylum Chordata; class Mammalia; order Carnivora; family Ursidae; genus Ailuropoda; species Ailuropoda melanoleuca. Next base: position 148,583,893 of record NC_048219.1, read on the forward strand.
TGTGCGATTTCTCAAATTAAGGCCACCAATAACTTCATCTGTAGAATGACTCAATAGGATACATTGTGAAAAAAGAAAATAGGACATTTTCCAAAATACCAGGCCTAATTTTAAGTGAAATTAATCTGTTAGCTGCCTGCTAGATAGCTTGGTTTTCCCATTCCCAAAGAGCTGGGAATAATTTGCTTTTATTGAACTTGCCGATTGTACTCCAAGAAAAATGTTTTTGAAAAATAAATTGTTTTTTTCTGTTCTTTAGATATAGCTATTTGAGGAGTTTATAGGATTTTCCTAGGTGTCTGATTGAAGCTGTCTGATTCGTATGTAGATTTTCTCCAACATACAACATTTGGTTTGCGGAACGGTGGCTCACAGGAAAATGGCTGCCTCACAGAGGCAGAAGTATAATTATGATATAATTAGAAATATTTAAATATAAATAACATTCTATATTTGTCCTTGTCACTTGTCTAGGTTTTGACAGGAGGAGCTGGTTTTGATGGGATTCCTGTGGCCCCATAGATTTTATCCTGTTATCCAATTTTCCGCTGCACTGATCTCCTTCTGTCAAACTGACTGCCAGCCAGCCTTACATTTTCCCGAGAGGAGGAGCAAAGCTTTGTATTATAGTGGACAGAAGAAGGAGAACAAAAAACTGAATTTTCCCCTCCAAGTACTATCCTCTCTCTTTCTAATGGAAAATTCCATCATCTGAGGGGTTGGGAGTCTAGGGGGATAGGGGACAGGGAAGATGTCACGTTTTCATTCAATTGTGCAAGACAATGTTGCAAATCTGACCAGATACCAAGCTGAGCCACATACAGATCAGAGTTTTCCGGGTGCTCAGAGTCACAAGAGTTGCTGAAATGCTGCCAAAACTGGTTTGTGCTGAGTATTCCCTCGCATTTCAAATATTGGCTTGCTGTTGTATCAAATGAAAGGATACTTACCAATCCCAGTGTAAGGAAAAAGAATGGGGCATTTTCCCTCCATGTGAAGATGTTGCAGTGGATGGTGTTTTATTTGGAGGTTTTCCATTGACATTGGCTCATCGTTCAGGGACTAGAGCAGAGATCAGACAGATAACAAAAATGAGTGGATTTGACGGAATGTTAAACAGTAGGGAAAAGTGAGAAGTGGGGTGAGGTGTCAAGGTTAGGCCCCATCCGAAAGCCTTCAAAATACCAAACTGCAAAAATCAAATCAAACTGGAAAATACTCTTGAGGTCACTCCTATTTTTAAGCCTAATGTGGCCTGTGGCATTTTGGATACAATCTCTAGATTAGAGAAAGAGTGGTCTTATGGGCTTTCCAAGGAACCAGTGATACTGAAAGGACAGGTTTTTAGAACTATGATCCCTAATTGTTTAGATCAAGACCTTATCTCAGGAACTGTATTTGTCCTTTATTTGTAAAATTTAAGCCTTATAATAATCTTCGAAAAATTGATTACATGCATAAAAAGGTATAAAGTGCATCAAATATTTTCCTTATTTACATTATAAGGGAAACTTTTGAGCTTCTATTAGAATCTTGGGACTATATTTAACATCCCATGGATCAATTTCTATACTTATAAGTATACATGCATTATACAGAATTGAAAATGTTGAACTGGGTGCCTGGGTGGCTCAGTCAGTTAAGTGTCTGCCTTCAGCTCAGGTTGTGATCCCAGCGTCCTGGGATCAAGCCCCACAGAGGGAGCCTGCTTCTCCCTCTCCCTTTGCACCTCCCTCAACTCAGTGCTCACTCTATCTCGCTCTCTCTCAAATAATAAGTAAATAAAATCTTTTTTAAAAATGTTGAACTATATAAGAAAAATGTTTATTTTAAGAAGTTCTGGTGTCAGCCATTAAAATTTAAAGTTCCATTCTGAATTTAGTGAAATGCTTTACTGAATAAGGTATGATAGCCTCGCAAGGGCATGATAGTTAAGATAATGGGAACAAATGTGAAAGAAATTCATCCATCTTACTTTTCTAGGGAGTCTGTGCTTTAAAATGGAGGTTGTACAACCCTATGGATCAGGGATATCTGTTTTTACCCTCCGTCACATAGCAAACGGAAAAAGACTAACTGCCTTCTAATATCAAAGGAGGTCATGACGCTTCTCAGAGTTCTGGGGCTTTGGGGAATTGTTCAGTGCTTGAGTATTTGCCGATTTAAAATAGGAATCGGATCATTTAAAGCCATTATATCCTGCCTGTGGATACAAATACAGTATTCATGACTATACTTTGAAACACTTTGAGCACATGTAATTACATTTTGAGAATATAATTTTACATTCTCACAATAATTTAGAGTTTTTGATGGGTCCAATGTATATGAATTAATGCTTTGAAAAGAGTTCAACACCTGAAACCCCACCTAATTTGCTTTTTGACTCACATTCATGTATCTAGTCACTCATGTACTATCTTTTCCCTCTGTCTTAAGAGACATGGTTATGAGACAAATAAGAAAAAAGGAAGTCATGGTTAATAACAGTATGTCCACACCAGCTTTTGATGAATCTAAACTCAGGTAAGTTAGTACATCTGTAGTGGAAGAAGCTGAACGTCCAACTATTGAAAAACATATAATTGCTATTGCTGTCTATTGCTGTCAAATCTATATATTCACCTTAGCTCCTGAAATTCCATTCTCTTTTAGTGTGGAAATAAGTAAATCTGCATATATTCTGCTCTTTCTTTCGTTATAAATTATTCTGCTCATTGAGCATCTATAATTCCTTAAAAACTATAATACATTTACCAGGTGAATAAGAGAAATCAAATAGTAATTCATTAGGTAAGTAGGTAGTCAGATTGAATTGGCTGGTTACCTACTTGAGATTACACTGAAAGCATGTGTATAAATAGAAAATAACAAAAACTACACATAAAAAATCATGAGAAACTACTTACATGTGTGTGGGTATATTTTTTTAATAGAGTGAAGGCCATGGAAGATCTCCCTGAAGATCTCCTGGCTTTCTGTTTGTGTCCTGCCTGTATCATTACACTCTTTAGTCTGCACCATTTTTCAATTTATGGCTTCTGATGGTATTTTAATGGCATCTTTTTTTGCAGGCCCATATGGACGACATTGATTCTGTTGTTCCAATAACAGTATGAGATATGTTTGTGGTTGTTTTTTGGGCTAAAAGGAACTCATTACAGTTTCCTGTTCCTCCATATGTTGTTGAAAATGTTATTGTTGGTCAGGTCTGGAGATATCTTCTGTATACATTGCCTTATTTCTTTTAGATTTTCACATCAGCACATTTTGCACATGTAGCAAAACGTGTTGCAACAGTTGGGCTTAAAATAATCAGGACTCCCTATCACTACCAAAGAGAGACAAAAACAATCAAATTAACCTTTTAGAGTGAGCAATTCTTCGAGATTTCTAAGGAAATTCTGTGTGTGCAGTTCTTTTTATGTACTAAGGAATATAGAGAGATGGAACAGTAAGCTATTCTAAAGGTTAAACTCCTAAATGAATCAATCACAAATTGTAAAGGAAGAAAGTGGGAAATATTTAATGAAAAATTCTAATTCTCTAAAGCTTCGCGACTCAAAATTTGGTCTGCTGAACAAGCAGCTTCAGCCTCACCTGAGTGACTGAAATAGCCTGAGGCCTTACCGTGTAGATCAGAATGTGTACGTTAACAAGATCCCAGGGATGCGTGTGCAACATTCAGGTCACAGAAGCACATAGTTGGTTTCTATGAAGTCGATACAGTAATTCAAAATTTGGACTTCTAGATGATGTTTTCAGAAAGCATTACAGTTTATAGAGGCACACTGCTTTGTAAATACAGCACAAATTATTTCTGTTTCAATCTGCAACACAAATAAATTAACCTCTCCAATATGGCCAGTTTAATTTTTAATTACCGTTGGAAGCTTAAAGATAGATAAGCTTAGAACAACAGAAAATACAAAATGAGATCAAATCCCAAAGTTCACCTTTGAAAAACCAAAATACTTGTATACATGCTGTAAAATGTCCATGTGTTTTTAAGTGTATGAATCTTTAAAGTCATGCGGTTTTGTTTTTTTTTTTTGGACTTGAGTTATTGACAGAATAGTTACTTTTGACTTATTTGTGTGTAAAAATGCCACCTGGGAAGGAAACATATGTTTTTCTCAAAATTCAAAACTGGCTGAATGAATTAACTCAAACTTATGAAAATAATTCACCTTTGTGTTGAGCCTTTCTTATCACAGTTGTAACCAGAGTTCAGGCTGACTTGATGGGAATTTGTGAACACCTGTAATCATAGGTTTTAATAAGGTTGTTTCCCCCTTTATCATCATGTCTGAGAAGTGATGGTAAAGGCGATCACTGATATTTGCCCTCTTGTTTGGATGCTTCTTGATCCGATGGTACAGAAGTGTTTGTTTTCTTGGATGTTCTCGTTTTTCCCCTCCTCTCCACTGGACTTTCTTCCTCTTCTCTCTGTCTCTCCCTCAGTCAAGTACTTGAGTGCCTGTTATGTGCACAGCTTTGTTGAGGTCTATAAAAAGATTCAAGAGGAACAGAAGACATGGCTCTCATCTTAGAATCTTCTAAGTTTCTAATATTTTTCTGAGATAAAATACCATCTTGGCATGACCTACCTTAGTGTTTTTCTTGTTGTCATCATATAATTGGGGCCAGCTACTTCTATTTTTTTCTCTAGTTTCTTTTTTCTTCTTCCATATCACTGAGGTTTCTTTGTAAGTGTATCGGTTACTACGGAAACGTCACTGTTCTGGGTGTGGTGACCACCACAATTTATGTATGATTCTCACAGTTTGAGTCTACGAAATGAAGATCACACAACACCCTCTATTACACTTCATATTTTGTGTCTAGATGGAGACGGTTATCCTCCTGTAAAACAGTTTGTACTTGGTTCAGAGCATTTGAAGTTTTAATTTAGGCATACTTAGCAAAAAAAAAAAATTGTGTTAACCACAGACATTTGTATTAAGCAAAAATTCTATTATTTTTTAACATCTTGCAAAAATTAACAAGATAGAGTAGAGGCATGCTGATGTGGTCCTTAAGTAGAAAAGTAGCATCTGACTGTGTAACAAAACTTACCAAATACCATGAACTTTGAAAAGAAATCAAGACAAGTGCTATAAATCATAAAAAATGGTTTAAAGTCTAGTTTTCAGATCTATGGTAGACTGACTGTAGAGTGAAGGGAAAGAATTCTTTTCCCCTCATCTCATGTCACAAAGTAAATGGTTCCAATTTAGGTTTCAGTTGTGGGGCCCATGAATTAATTGTCAATAGGCAGTTTCACAAGAGAAAAGTTTATTATGCCTGTGGGAGAACTCAGTAGTGAGTAACTAACAGAATAGCCAGAGGTAAGGATTCGTATATCAGTGTGTGTCTGTGTGTGTGTCTGTGTGCATGCTTCAGCGTGAAAGCATAGAAGGTTCTTTGGGGCTGTCTCCTTCCTGTAGGAGGCTGGAAGCTGCCCCACAAGGGGTTTGTGGCAACTGTATTTACAGGAGGCTCTACTTTTATCAGCTAGGGAAAGTTCTGATAAGATTTCTTTATGCTGATCCTTTCAATGACCTTTCCAAACTTTCTCAGTTTACTGGTGTTTAAAAAGTTACATTTAGCATTTGTAATATGCATGAATCCTCATTCAATTCAAATGTAGAAAATGTGTCTTAGGATATACTTAGAAAGTATGTCTCTATCTTAAAAAAGGAATGTGAGACTTAGCGCCTATGCTCTCCTATGAAATATTAGAACTAATCTGAGTGCTTAGCATCGCCTGTTTGTTCGAATTATCACATAATTGTACATCATATGGCCACTGAGCAAGTGTGCCACATTCTTCAGCTCACAAAAGATGCTTTAAAAAGGGAAACTTAAGGAATGGCCAGGGAATCATGAACACAAATGGAAAAACAGGCAACGGTAGAAAAGTTTGTGTTTGGCTTCCATCTCCCAGCTCCAGTTCCCGTGGATTTTTGGATCGCTGCTCCCAGTCAGTGTTTTCCTCTTGGGTCTTTGACTTCTGGCTTCTTTCCCTGATCCCTAAGCTGTCTACACACCCATCTTTCTTCCATTACACTGTAGCTCCTTGATGGAAAAGAAGGGGGCACTACTCATCTCTTTTCTCCTCTATCTTGTGCCTGGTCCGCTGTAAATAGACTATATCCTGTACCAAATATTTGAGGAACCAAATCTGTATTTGTCCTGCTAGAAATCACCAGTGATGGAAAAGGTTAAGGATTGGTGGATACTTTGGATTCTGAAATTATTCCTTTCGGATGATTAATTCTCTGCCTATGCCTGTGACCTGGAGTGTAGGCGGAGGGTATTCCGCCCTTATTTGTACTTTTCCCATACGTGGGTGTATTACACCAGAAAAAGTTGTGTGATGCAGATAATTGCCTCACTAACAGGAATTCAGGGACACTGGTGAAGGTGAAGATAATTATAACATCTTTTTCCAGCTAGTTTCTCCTTGGAATAACTACTACCAATGTTTTTTAAAAAATCACCATTGCAACCGTAATTACTAACTATTGCAAGCATTCACCATTTATCAAGCCCTGTGCCTGGCAGTTTGTGTATATTTCTTATTTATTTCTTCCTACAGCCCTAAAATAGGGAAGATATTGTCTCCATTTTACATTCGAGAAAACCAAAGCTCAGAGAAGCTAAACCACTTGACCAAGTTTACATAGCTCAGTAGAAAAGCATTCCAAAATCAGTTGCCCCAACACATAGTTGAGGGGCGTGCTCCCCCCCCACACTATGTAGCAGTACAGGGGGTCAGACTCTTCTACCGTCATCAGGGAACTAGTACAGCTGGGAACACAAAGTAGGTTTTGATTGGTTGTTTTAGGTTAGCTGCCAGCATATGCACAGCTGGGGAATTTATAAAACAGAGAATGGGCTCATATGTAAGCTTCATTATTATTATTTTAAAAGCTTCAACCACACTTAATTTGCTTTTTAAAGTTAAGTCTTTGGGAGAGTAAGTTGAATTACCTATAATTTCACCTTTCACATTGAGATTAGCTCTCAAAAAGTGTTCAGTTATTAGAATAGTGTAACTTTGGGGGGACGTCAAACAACCTAAATTAATTACAGACATAGCGATGTCTGTAGTTCTGATGCAGAAGGCAGTCATCCACAGTGAGAAATAAAAGTGTTAAACAATGAAAACAAGGCATGTAAAAATGATGGTTCTAATGACTCTTTTCTTTTGGAGGTACTATGCCTTTATCTGTGAGCCTGGCTTTCCTACCTTATTTACAGGATACTTTGGCATTTGGAAAATTTGAGACTGGTAACATTATCTAGAAGGAGACAGAAACTGTAGAATGTATTCCACCGTTATTAGTGCCAACGGTCAATGCCCTCTGGAGACAAGAGCAGCTGAGGGGACTGACACCTTCCCTGTGGGATCAGCCTTAGTAGCGGAGGTAACAGGAACGGAGGGCTCGAGACTCCTGGGAAGTGGGGCCCACGTTGCGCTGCAGAAGGTCCCTAAACAGCTTCTTTCCTTGGATAGAAGCACTTAGGTCCAAAACAGGATTTTGTGAACATTTTCTTTGAACAAAACTATTGCTTTCAGTCAGACAACATACAGTGTTTTATTAAAACATGTATCTTTAAAGTAACCCATTTTATCTAGGCATTGCTTAAATTATAGATTTCTAGATTAGTTTTAATGCAAGTAAGTTGACAGCAGAGTGAAGACAATGCTAACACAAGTTCAGTTTCTGGAAAATGAAAGAAAATTGAAACAATTTAAAAGTAATTTATGAAATTTTTATGTTTAAGAAAAACAGAACATATCAGTTCCAAATATGTATTTCTTTTTATTTGCTCAAGTTTTAGGGCTTGGTCAATAGCTATCTTCATGATTTGTGACTAGCTGTTTGTTTGTTTTTAAGAGTTTATTATGTAAGAGAGAGAAAGTAAGCCCACAACCAGGTGTGGGGGGGGAGGGGCAGAGGGAGAGGGAGTGGCAGACTCTCCCCTGAGCAGGAAGCCCAATGTGGGACTCGATCCCAGGACTCTGGGATCATGACCTGAGCCAAAGGCAGATGCTTAACCTACTGACACACCCAGGTGCCACTTGTGACTATTTTTTTAAAAAAATACATACAACTTAAAAAGTGAGTGATTTATTGTAAGATTACAACCAAATATGTTTATTCTCTTCTCCCTTTTTGCTATCATCACTGATTCTTAACATACTTTTTAATATCAGGTATTACCCATGTAACTGGCATGTTTATATAATGCAATAATTGTCCAAATCTCCAGGATCCTGTATCTATACAGGATCCCTTCCCTTCCCTTCCCTTCCCTCCCCTCCCCTCCCCTCCCCTCCCCTTCCCTTCCCTTCCCTGCCTTCTTTTTAAAATAAGTTAACTTGGGGTGCCTGGGTGGCTCAGTCATTTAGAATCTGCCTTCGGCTCAGGTCATGATCCCAGGGTCCTGGGATTGAGCCCTGGGTTGGACTCCCTGCTCAGTGGGAGGCCTGCTTCTGCCTCTCCCACTCCCCCTGCTTGTGTCCCCTCTCTGTTGCTGTGTCTCTCTCTGTCAAATAAACAAAATCTTTCATAAATAAATAAATAAATAAATAAATAAATAAATAAAGTTACCTTTCTTGTGGGAATAACATCCTGAAAAACACTCAAGTGTTTTCCATTGATAAGAAATGAAGACCAGTGTTTCATCTGAAACCATTATGGAGGCATGCCAATTTATCCTTATTCTCTAGTGAGGAGGATCACTAGAAAGAGGGAGGGAGCATGTGTTTGGCTCCCTCTCACCTCCTCTTTAACACACTCTTCCTCTACAAACCTGGCTACAGGGCCTGAAGTTGGCTTCTCAAGTGGGAGTGACAGAAAGTACTTTATCCCCAAACATGAGCCATTTGTCTTTTAATTCCACCATGATTGCTTCATTTTATGGGATCTAGTAAGTTTTCTTGGGTTCCAAGAGAGCCTTTAAAATATGTTCTCTTGAGATGGCTTAGTTATCATTACCTCTTTAATAGGATACAGTTAACAGTAACAGAGAGTAAAATGGCACTTAGAACAGCCATAATGGATGGGAGGGTCCCTGAAGGGTTGAAAAGTTCTGAGGAATGAAGGTTGATTCTGATAATTCTACATTGTGTTATCAGTCAGCACTTTCAAAGCAGAATGATTCCACCTGTAACACAGGGATTGACTTTGAGGAGTACTGAGGAGAAAATAACAACGTATGGAAATAATCTTATAGAAAGCACCTGACATGGAACTGATGTCATAGTTACGTAGGTCATGCTGCCTCAGATAGTAATACGGGATAACCTTTTAGGAAGACCGTGGACCCAAGAGGATATGGTGGTTTATATAGGCCTCCACTTAGGGGGGTCCATGGACCTGTTGACTATTGTCTTGTCTTGTGCCAGAACCGACAAAGGTTCCGAACTACCCGATTGGTTTAGTCTGAAGAAGGATTAAGTAGGTTTGTGCCTCTCACAACCTTCACACCCACCCCTCCACCCCTCCCCTTTGGGGAACTCTATGTTTAGAGACTACCGTCAAATACATAGTATTTGGTAAATCTACATGTATGGATTCTTGAGACTCAGAAAGTTCCTAGCAATGTATGTGTGTGTATATCATATATATATTTTTTTTTCTTTTTGAAAGTCTTGAAGTATTGTTACAGCTTAGTTCCTCAGAGTTTAGGATGCAAGAGGTTTATCTGGGATTAACACCTGTGGGAGAGAAGGGATGAAAGGAAGATCAGGTAGAGAAAGAAGTCAAACCGTGAAGCAGACCCGGCCAAACCTTGGTCAACCTGGTGGGCACCTCTGAGGTGAGCCTTCCCTGTCAGGGCCTTGGACACAAATGGCTGGGCTTTTGGGCCCCTGCCTGGCTCAGTCACAGGAGGCAGACTGGCCCAGTTAGGGTGAATTGTGGTGAGGTCGCTCTCTGCAATCCAAGCCAGTCCTGTGGGAGCGGATTGCTGGAGGCCGCCCCCCTGAGCCCACTTCCTGTGGCCGCGCGGGAAGCTGAGGCCGTGCATCCGAGCGTTGCGATGTCCAGTTCTATGATGCTTTATTCACTCCCTCATCTCTCTCTAACCGGATGAATATTAACTTTGGGAGTTTCCTTATCATTTTACTCTATTCGTTTCTTTCCCCACAGTATTAGAACTTACAACTTCTACCACGCGAGTGTTGGGTAAAGATAGAGAGTAGGGACTTGGTTTGGATTCTCTGCCTTCGCCACTTACTAGCTCTTCCACCCAGACGAGGTTTCTTAACCTCGCTAACCCTTAGCTGCCCCCCTCCCCCCACCCCCCCGTGTGTGACTCAGTGGATGATTAGATGAGGAAGGCATACAAATTCCCTAGCTCAGTATCTGGCAGAGTGTATGTGCACAGTAAGTGTTAGTTATTATTAGTAATAATGTTTTTGGTTATCATTATTCTCTACCCTCACTTGATCCGGAATTTAGAGGTTGAGAAACTTTCCAGTTTCTTTCCAAGTTCTTTTAAATTACTAGTCAATATTAGAAGAAGAAACCAGTTCAGAAATCTGTCTGCCTATTAGGCATCATGGTAGCAGAACAGAAAGTAAGTTAAAATAATTAAATAAGTGCAAGGCAAGGGGTGAGAGAAAACACCATCTGCCAGCTCTCCGTGAGTCATTTAGGAGTGAGTTGGAAGATAATGAAGGCTATTGCATTCTGGTCATGGATGGGTCCTTCTGCTTGGCTGGTGCTATCGCCTTTCTCTGAATAAAAATAGCCCATGCATCCTTTACTGCAGCTCAGTAAACACAGATGATGTGAATAAAAATAAAAGGATGCACAACAAAATCTTTGGGGAGATTTGCTGCAATTTATTTTGCTTCTTAGCATACCCATGAATTTCAGTACAATCAACAGTTTAATCTGAACAGCAAGGCATTCATTTTTTGGCTGTTTACAGTCAGTTTTATACTATTTCCTAGCAGCACTGATCGTATGACATGCTCATTAGAGCCACGAAACAATCTTCAGCTTTGAAGCAGTGTGGTGGGTTGGGCGCAACAGTGCACATGTCACAAACAAAGGCTCAAATTTGGGTTCGGCCCCCCACTACCTGTGAGGACAGTCGGTTTTCCCTAAGGCATGGTTTCTCTCCAACCAAACAGTGAGGCTCATCAATCCTGTAATGTTTAAATGAGATCATATGAGAGACAGGTAAATGTTCTTTTTAAAATGCTTTGGAAATATTGTTTTATCATCATTTATGGAAAGCTACTTTTGAAGGACAGTTTCACATAGTGATTTTTTGAGACTCAACTGACTACTAGTTCCTAGCTGTGCAAAATTACTTAAATTGGAGGGAGTGGGGAAACTGGTTGAATTTTGGTGGCTCATTTTTCATATCCACAAAATGGGAATAATAGTATGGTGACCTCATCAGGTCGTTTAGAGGCTGCAGTGAGATGCAGTAGCTCAGACGCTCAGAGTACCGGGCCTGGCGCAGAGCGCTTCCTTGGCTGCCGCTTTCATGATTTAATAGAGAGCAAATCGGAGTCATTCCTTTGTGTCTTGCACTGTTCAAAGCAGTACTTTTGGGGGCAATTCTGGAATGGTTTACTAATACTTTCCTTTTAATTCTGAAGTTATAGAGTGGCGCCTATTAACTTAGAGCTGGCATTCAGGGGAGATTATAACAACAGAAAAATAAAAGGGAAGAGGCCTTTGGAAAGCAGAGAGTAGAGAGTGGTTCTAGGTTTTGTTTTGTTTTTAAAAATATTTCTGTCTCCAAATGGATTCCATTTTTTTTTTTTAATTCACAGATTCTAAGAGGTATGTACTACAGAGGGGAATCCACAGGCGTGGAGGTCTAGAGTCTGAGTCCTGCCTCAGCCACGAACAAGCGTCTATGGACATTGAAGAAGAAATTCAGTATTGCTGGCGCCAGAAGAGATGAGTCAACGAGGTCGGTGCTTCTCAAGCTTGGCCATGCATAAAAATCACTGGGAGTGCTTTTGAAAAATAACGTATCTGTCTACATCAGGTCAATCGAAGTGTAATCTCTCTGGGGAAGAACCAGTCCCTCACCAGGTGTTTGGGATACACAGCGAGGCTCACTGACGACTCGACTGGGTCATCGCTGGGTCTCCGACTCTGAAATCTTGCACATCTGTACATTTTTCTGTACTGTCATCATGTACAGAAAGAGTGCTTCTTAAAATGGAAACAGATATAGAGCAGTAGCTGGAGAAGGTTAAGGAGTTTGATTTAAGCTATTAGCTTCTGAAAAAGGGTGAGCTATTTTCTAAGCCTCACTGTAAACCAAAGACCTCTGTCCTTATGAGAGATGTGATTACTTTATGTCAGCTGGACGGGCTTCCTATTGGATTCAGCTACCCTTTTCAGTTTTCCTGTTCTTTATGTGGAAAGTGGTACCACTGGAGAAGCTTACTTCCAATTCAGGCAGATACTTTGTACAACATTTAAAAGTCACACATAAGGCATCACCTCTGCATATGGGCAATAAGAAAATAAAAGTGGAAGACTGTTTCCAGAGAGGGATTTTCTCACTCACTGATCTCAGCCCAGAGCATCAGCTTGGAAAGAATGTTTTTGTAATAGAAATATTCAGTGAAAAGGCACCAATGATTTCCATTTATATCCTTAAAACGATGGAGGGAACATATGGCTTAGATTAGGAAAGTGAGCGTTAGCTATGAGGGTGCATTTGCAGGAGACATTAATTAGGGCTTAGAGAACCTCAAGTGCTTGGGAAACAAATTTGTTTAATAAGCTTCATGGTTTGCAGATGCCTTTCCTTCTTCCTCCCCCATGATTCCGAGTGAAGCGGTTTTATCTGTTCAGAGCTAAGCACACTTGAGAAGTCACATGATTTTTGTGCTTCACTCCATTCATGTTTGGAAGCAAGTTGACAGGAACTTCGCAGGAGTCAGATATCTCTTACAGCAATGTACGCCCGAGTGAGGACATCGTCAGGCTGAATCAGGATCTTACCTTCAGCTTGATGTTTTCAGGCCTTTGCTTTTCAGGAGCCCTCCATTCATTGGACTCCTACAACCGAATACCGATGTGTTGTCTGTTCCTGGAGAGGCTCTGCCCTGGGGGTGCGCTTGAGTGGAGGACGCTGCCCTGTCCTGTCTCCTATCAGCTCCTGCTGCTTCCTTTGATCAGTGGCTGACAAAATAGCTCTTGAGCTCTGTGGAGTGGATGAAAGCCGTGTGTCTGGGCTAAAGTATCTGGAACTTGTTTTTTGGCATTGTCGTAACGTTAATGTTCTTTAGGAAGCTTTAAAACACGAGCACCAGGCCTTAGATACATGGAATTCTCTGATACTGGCTGGGAGAGATGACATATGGGTTATGTTGAATCCTCAAAAGCATATACTGTATCACTTTCTTAAGCTAGGAGGGCTGTAATGACTCCCTTGGGACAAATTAACATTTCCTGTGAGGTCCCTACTTGCTTAATTGCTAGCCTTGAGTTTTAAAATCCTTGCTACCTTAAGTGAACTCATTTTAATGGAATAAAAATTTTCAGCTGTTTTATGGGTGCTTGTTGAAGAAGGTAAAGATCAAATGGGAATTGAGGAAGAACTTGTTCTCTCATTAAGGCAGTATTTGTGAGGTAAAATAGGTCGGGTATGTGGGCTAGTAGACCAGGGTAAGTGATTAAGAGTGAAGATTCTGGAGCCAGACTTCTGGGCTTGAAGTCCTAGCTCTACTACTTGCTTGCTTTAAATCTTGGGCTACTAAAGCAAAAAAACTCTGCGTATCTCGGTTTCCTCATCTGTAAGATGAGGATAATGACAGACTGAATGAGTTAAGGCATAAGGCAATTAGTTTTTGCACATCAAAAGTACTTAATAAATGCAACTGTCCATTGGACAGAGCCGCACGCTGGCAGTCCTGTTAATTTCAAGTGACTATCTGCCTTCAGGACTAGGTTGATCCTATGGGCCTAATCTATGATTCTCCTTCTTTCCTGAAGCTGGTGCTAAATGGTTTTCTGATGCTAGATAAGGAGTGTGAAACCCAAATACCTACCTGTCCTTGTTTATAGAATGTAGATTAATTCAATGCTGCTTACAGCTATGTTGGGAGAAAATAAAAAGACCATTTTTAAAAATACTTTCAGCTCCACTGGGGTGCTATACAGTAGGACCAGAAAATGATTTGTATAATAACTCAACTTATTAGTCAAAACTTTTCCAAAATAATAACATTAATGCCATGATATGAGACACTTTCTAATCAAAATTTTTTATCATCTAGATCCCTGGATCACAATAATATGAACTGTTATTGAAATATAACTGATTCTCAGATTGTATCCACTAAAATATTTGATTTTGGTTGGTAATTTATTACAAACAAAATTAAAATTCATCTGCTTTTTTATTTCTAAGTTGCCCCACCTAGTTCCAAAAAGGGTTTAAGACCACTGAAAAGCATTTATTGAACATGTTCAAAACATAGGAGTTACTTTCGTCATCTGTGGCTTTCAGTATTAATACTCGATGGAAAGAAGTCAATGATATTTTTCTTCTCAGTTTCATTTGAACACATCTTTGCTGCATGTGTTATTAAATCCAACAGAAATTGGGTAAGAAACTCTTTCCCAAGGAACGGAGACTTGTTAGAAAGTTTGGGATTAAATAGCCATGTTCTTTATTTTTTAGATTATGAACTAACTATAAATTAACAGCAAGTGGTCATGTTATCATAATCTTTTGATACCTCATGTCCCTTCTTTCTGACCCCACCCAGTCTTCAGTTCCTCTAGGGTGTTTGTAGTTACTCTTTTCATAATTCTCTAACCAGGGTTCCTCAGATAAGAGATGTGTGTGTATGTGTCTGTGCGCGTGTATGTGTATGTGTATGTATGTGGGGGGGTGGGGATGAGGGAGTTATTTCCCTTGACCTGTTGGTGATGGTCTATGTTTCTTTCCTACACAACATAATTAATTTGAAGACAATCAAAGGAGCACAGGAAACTTAGAACATAGTGCTACCATCCAACTAACTGTGGGAATTCAGGCCACTTTGTCTTCTTCAAACCCTGTTCTTCATCTGTGAAATGAGCTAGTTCTTAACTCTCCTTTCTAACTATTGTGCAGTGATCATAAGATACTAGGAATAAGCATAATTGTGCATCCTATAGCAGTCGTATTACAACTGGAGTCAATCATTCTTTAAAATACTTTATTCATACAACACAAAACCAGAATATGGAGGTTTTACCATATTGGATATCTGACACAGATATAACCAAAGCTTTTCATTCTGTTTTGTATCATTTTAGTGTCTTACTCTTATTCATATGTGCCCCTTGACTTCTGTTTTGCTTACTCTTGGAGGTAGATACATTTATGTATTTATTTGCTTTGGGAACATATAATTGATTGAGAAGGAATATATTCTTGTCAGGCAAATTGCTAAAAATTAATATGCATTAATTCAAGAAATTTTTATTCAGTAATCTAGTAAATAGGACTAAAATAATGCATAACACATGGGGCTTGCCTCAAAGAAGCTTATGGCCTAGTGGGGATACAGAAAAGTGAATGGATAATTATAAAACTGCACAATGCAGGTGATGGTTAGGGAGAGTATGGAGTGCAAAATGAGCACAGGTGGGCACCTAATCCAACACAAGGTCATCCTTGCGGATGTCCCAGAAGACGTGACATGTGAGTGGATGACTGGAGTTAGGCAGAATATGGCATTGTTTCCGGCAGAGTAAAGCAGCATGTGCAGGAGCCTAGAGGTGAGAGAGAACCATAACTGTCCAGGAACTGAAAGTAACTTATAATAGGTATCTAGTGGGGAAGGGGGGAGGAAGGGGGCAGCAGGGAGAGATGAGGCTGCAGAAGAACACAAAGAATTTGAGTTTGATCCTGAGGGCAAATAGGGTTTCCACAGAGGAGTAACGTATAATATTAACATTAAAAAACAAATGAAACAGGGCTACTTGGGGGGCTCGCTCAGTCGGTTAAGCATCTGCCTTCAGCTCAGGTCATGATCCTGGGGTCCTGGGATCGAGCCCCACATCGGGCTCCCTGCTCAGCCGGGAGCCTGCTTCTCCATCTCTCTCTATCCCTTTCCCCTGCTGTACTCTCTCTCTCTCTCTGTCTCTCTCTCAAATTAATAAAAAAATATTTTATAAAAAAAAAACCAAAATGAAACACTAACTGCAGTGTGACAAATGATTTGGATTTGGAGTAGAGCAGAAGTGGAGGCAAGATCAGAGTGCTGTACCAATAAGCTAGGGGAGAGGTAATGGCTGCAGAACCTAAGGTGGAGGCATAAGGAAGAAGAAAAGATGGATTCAAGGAATATTAAGAAGATAAAATCAATAGGATTTGACAATTGATTCATTTAAAAAATATTTGTCTGATTTTTGTGTCTGAACATTATGGAGTAGCTGATGTTCGATATACCTGCTCGCTGTAAATAACTATGAAATCGGGACAAAATAAATAAAAGTACCTGCAGGTGATCCACAGCAGCTCAATGTTGGGCTGCAATGCTTGGGAAAGGGGAAACATGTGAGGTCAGCTCTAGATTCACACAGTTCCTTTCGAAGGACTTTGTCCAGACCATCATGTAGGCAGAGAGAACTCAAGTAGAGAGCATCTTTTTTGCCCAATGAAGGATGTGTTTGTGGCTGCTCAGTTGGTTGATATTTGGGTTTAGGACATCAAATATGGGAGACCTGCAGGGAAGAAACTCAAGAAATTTGAGTGGAATTTCTTCTCAGGTCCTTGGTCAACTCCTGGACTATATGTGTGTAGTGCTGACAAGAACTTTATAGAGTTTCATCTAGGCAGGTACTCGTTCAGCTGTAAGACAAGACCTCTGAACCCACAGAATTTATAACTTAGAGAAAACAGACAATAGACAAGATGGATCAGTAAAATATTTAGTATGTTAGATTATGAAAAATGCTTTGGAGAAAAAGAAAGCATGGAAAAGAGATAGGGAGTATTGAGAGGGTGGGATTTACGTGGGGGGCTAGGAAAAGAGTGTATTGGGCTGATGGAAAGGGAAATTAAAAATGTTTTGAGCTTGTGCTTTTATATTGCCTGGAGATGGGCAACACAGGAGGAGGAGCAGAATTATTTGTCAGGAGATGATATTTTGGGAATGTTTAGTGTGAGATGTTGGCAAGGCTTTAACTGGATGCATGAATTTGGAGAGCAGAAGATGTCTATTCTAGAGATGTTAATTTGGAATTGATCAGCATATGATAAAAGCTATGACTAGCAGATAGTGTAAAGTGAGAAGGGAAAAACCATGAAGTACTTCAGGATTTAAAATACAGACATGACCAAATGAGAGGCGGCAAGGTCAGGCAAAGAAAGACCGGGCCCTGTGCAGAGGCCACTTCCAAAGATAACTTGGACAGTTGAGATTGTTCCCCAGACACACCTTGAGAAGAGCAAGCTGAGAATGTCAGGGCAATATTAAGGGAGGTGACACATCAGTGTGGCCCGCAGAGCAGTAGATTGCCCCTTCCAGAACACTTGGATTAAATGTGGGAAGCAGTCTGCATTGACATCCATGGAAATCTGGTACCTGCCAGGTCCACTGTTGTCTCCTGTGTTGTCACAACTGGAAATACAAGCTCCTGGTTGGTACCTCTGGGGACAGCTTTCAGTTCAGAATGCCTGCCCTTCATGGCCCCTAGCATCGGCCAAAGACTAGGATAGAAGGAGTCTCAGAGGGGAGATCCTTGGGACTTTTGTAGCAAAGCCAGGCTTCTGTGAATGGGGAGCAATAAGCCTCACCCAGGGACACGTCCCTCTGTGCCTGACACACAAGTTTGGAAGAAGGAAATGACATGGCACTGCCATGATCCTCCAGGTGTGCTGTAGGACCAGGTGAGCCTAGAGAGACCTGAGCTCCAGGCTGAAGTCAGCCGGTCAGCATCCCCCCACGCACTGTGTATCAAGCAGAGCAAAGGAAGGCAGCAGGGTCTTCTAGAACCCAGCTGCCCCCTCCCCCAGCCCAACTGATGTTAGCCCCAGTTGCCAGGTGCCGGTTCGTATTGGAGACGGAACCCTCCTTGGGGTTCCTAGTGGTCACTCGTGGCCCAGAGGACACTGCCAATTGGAGGCAAACTTGGACGCCCTTCAGAGACATGGAGGGCCAGCTGGTGGCCACCAAAATGTCTCCCCAGCTGGTCCTGGAGCAGCTGTGGACTGCTTTCCTGGTGGTGTACAAATGTGTGACATGTGCAAGTCTCTGGGTTTTACCAGCAGGTCCTGGTGTGCACTGTGGTGGTAGTATTCATAGTAAATAGTCAACACAGTTTAATGAGAGGAGGGGCTGCTCAAGAGGTGATATGCTCAGGGTGAAGTGTCTGGGAAAGGCGGGGAGGGGATGGGATCAGAGACACAAGCCAGTGAAGCCTTCATGTCATCTGTGGGGAGACCAGTCCTCCCACATTATAAACCCTTGCTCTGGCCACCCTGAATGGAAATACCAGTTGGTCTTCAGTGGGGCACATGGTGCAACTTCTTAAGGAAGGTCAGAGAGGCCAGCCTGCTAACCTTTTCCAGGTAAATGATGGAACTCCTGTCTCAAAAACATCATGGACCATGGAGAACCCCCCTGGAAGGAATACAACAGATGACTCCAATGACAGCCCTGATCTCCAGGGACATCCAGACCCACTGGTCCAAGAAACCACCAGCTAACTGCAGGTGCAGAGTTCAGGCAAAGGCAGAGGAGAAAGGAAGGCAGGTACTCCAGAATCCAGGAGGGCAGCAGGCCACCAGCGACGAGGGGAGGCGACTCCAGACCCTGGGCCAGACCATGCTGAAGATGCTGCATGTGCTGGAGTTCATGAGATGTCACACAGAAGGTGGGAGTGCAGAAGGAGGGGGGAGCAGGAAGGCAGAGACTGGCGCTGGCCCTGTCCACCTGTCAGCGATCCCTCAGAAGGACACCACTGGCCATGGCAACTTTGATGTGCCCTTGGACAGTCCTGACCCAGAGAAAGAACAGCTGTTCAGGGAACTGATGGAGGAAAATCAGAGGACTGCAGAGCTCACAGGACAAATAACGCACCTCCAAGCTGAGGAAGTGTCTTTGCGCGTCGAACATGCCCAGCTGGAAAGTGAGGTTCAGAAGCTCCAGCTGATGCTCCAAATACAGCCTGAGATTTGTGAAGATCATGTTCTGTAACTGGAGAGAAAGGAGGAAACACACCATGTGGGAATGGAGAAGCAGCTTCCCAAGGAGTGCAGGAGCAGAACGCCATCCATCACACCTGCATCCTCTGCAAGAAGATGGCTGAGGACCTGGGCAGAGAACCACCTCCTCTCATGAAGAGGAGGTCCTTCTGTGTGAGGAGGGAGGTCGGAAGAGCCATAGAGCCACTCTGCCGGCAGAGAGAGAGCTCTAGGAGCTGAGGAGAGAAAGCCACAGCCTTAGGCAGAGGCCACATCGGGCCAAGGGTCCAGCCCGTCCCACAGAGACCTCATGCACCTTCTGCTCCTCCTGCAGCCCCCAGACACCCTCGAGGGCCAGGGGCTCCTCTGCATCCCCAGGTACCCAGGAGTACCCCAGGTGCCCCGGCCAGGCTCTGGGGCTTGGGGTCACCTGCAGGACTGACTCAGCTTCCCAGTAGCCAGGCCCTGGACACCCATACCCAGGACACAATAGTTCCTGTGCCCTCCCCAACCCCAAGCTATGGCCATTGCTTTTTAAGTTTAGGTGAATCCTGTTATTTAGTTGATGCTGCATAGATCTCAGTGAAGTTCCCTCTAGCAGATGAGTATGAGATGATTTTTTTCCATAAACGTTTATTAAACATAAAATAAAATACAGATATGAGAAATAAAAGTATATCAGTGAGACAAATAACTAGATAGATGGGATAATCTAGTAGAATACATTGTCATGGAAGTCAAATGTTAATCCAGGAGGAAGTGGTCAGCAACACCAGACACTGACAAATGAAACCTTTTTCTTGGATTTAGAAATAAAGAACTTGGTAAAAATTGATGAGAATTATGATTAAAATGTGAGGCAGGATTCAGAGGGCATTGAGATGAGGAGAAAATAAGAGGTAAATTTGTTAAGATATAAACAACTCTGAATCTGGCTTTGGAGGGTGCCAGTTGAAGAGGATTGTCAGGTTCTGGGAGTGAGAAGAGTGTGTGTGTGTGTGTGTGTTAAGAATGAAAGACTTAAACACATTTAAGTGTACTTATACTTTTTGAAGGGCTACTTAACTATGCAACGTAGATTGGAAAAAGACGAGAGCATGATGATGTCTAGATTAGGTACACGGTATTTTAATTTCTAGGGTGATTAGTGACACTCTTGAGTCACAGAGGAGAATTTTAACTCTTGTTCAACAGTCACTCAAGTAATATTAATATCAAATCTTGCACACCAGAACTTCTAGCTTTATCTCAGCTTCTCCCTCATTTAACTAGTTATAAGTAGGTTTTTTTATTCAAAATATTAAAAAAGATAAAACTTTATGGCAATTTTTCTTTGTTAGCTTACTTAACAGCGGCTCAAGTGAAGTTTTAGTTTAGCTCAATTTATTTATATCTGAAATTAAACTAAAAACATTGCTGCAATCAGTATTTGTGAGATTAGAATCTCAAAATTAATTTTAAATGGATGCATCTTTTGTTATGTACATAGTTAAACTTTCTTTTGTGTTTACACACATTATAATTCTTTGAACGGAATCCTTTAAAATGTTTTTCACAATCTATTTTAAGTACTGAGCCTGAATTATAATCACTGATATTTTAATCAGTAACTGAGTATTTCCAAAACTTTTAAAGATTTCAATGCTAATGAAATTTCTTCTATTATTGGATGTATATGGACAATGTGTACATACTTTTCAAAGTCCGTTATCTTCTTTTTTCAAATTCAAATAAGAAATATTAATTCAAGATGGTCCTGGTTAAACTTCCAGGAATAAAGTGATAAAAAAAATCCTGATATTTCTGAGAACTGTGTCATAATACCCCCCCAAAAATGGAAATTTTGAAGGACGTTTTTACGTCAGTGGAAATGAATTGTGACAAAAATATACTAATTGAATGTACTAAAATTGAATGTATTAAAATGGGCTTGCCTCTGACAAGATATGCATCAATACTAAAAACTGATAATTATTACAGGTTTACTAATAGAAATACCTCTTTTTCCAAGGGTCACCAGCTGATGTTTGAGGCGTTCAATTTTTCAGACTAATTTGGGATTTTTTTTTACTGAGTTTTGATGGTTTTCAGACAGTTATTCATCTTGATATCTTTTGCACTGAAAGCATCTCGTTATCCTAAAGTGTCTCTTTATTCATGAATGGAGATCATCAGGAAAGATAAACTATTTCAACAAGTCATTTTGAAGAACTAATTATTGTTTTATTATACTGCTAATGCTCAAAGTGATCATATGACACTTAAGCTATCTTGGTTCTGATAAACTTGAAAACAACCAAAAGAATTTAGTGGGAATAATGATACTCTCTTATGTTGCTTGAGGGAGGGTATTGAACAGGATGACCTGCTGTGCTCTTCAAATCAACCAGGGAGATTATTAATAGGGTATGAAACCAGATACTGATCTATGTTCAATTAGCATTTCTGAAAATCTAGAAACATCTTGAAATATATAGTTTAGTATGTGGTTTATATTTCATGAAGTTCATATTCCAAAGATGAATATGATTCATTACTTGGGAATTAAAGTCAAATTTTCACCTCAATAGGCTAAAGGTAGTTTAGAGAGATGTGCAATTGATATTTTGCACATGAATACCTCTTCTGAAGGAACTTAGGTAATTGACCTGGTGTAATGGAGTATTTGGGTTTGAGGTTAGACTCCCAAACTTTTCCTTGTGTGGATGGAGGCTGAAGGAAAGAAATACACATCTTTTTCACCCTGTTGTCCTGTAGTTGTTTTCATCCGAGGTACGGTTGCTTTCCAGCCACAGCTTGTCTGACACAGTGGCCATGCCTCCCTACAGGTCAAACAAACCAAGGCTACTCAAGGGAAAGCTTCACCGCTGGTCTTCCCTCCCTCCTGCTCATATCTTATCAAGAGTACCACTGGGTTCTTCGTCCTATTTAGGCCTTTTGGAGGGCACTAAATAGCCATGCTCTAAGGAAATCAGATGTCTAATTTCCACACAAGGACTGGACCTGTTATGGGAAATAAAGAGTCAGTCACTTTACCTGCCATTGGGAAGATATTTTACACAAGGTCTGCTAGATTATAATTTCCTGCTGCTGTTTGGAATGGAGGACCTGGGTGTTATGTCTTTGGATTCCAATTTCCATGGGTACCTGGATTTTCCTGGAGTTTTGTGGTAAGACACATTAAAGAAAATTTCCAGCTCTTTACAACTCTTCTGTGAACATAAAAGTGACTAATTCATCCCTTTGGTATTGGTGGGCCCAAGAGAGTGAGTGTACCAACAAGTCATCCTGTCAGGCATCGTCAGTCATAAAGGAACCAGAAACTTGTTCTTGTCATTTAAAGTCAAACCTGATTTCAGTTTAAAGACATCTCCTGATCTAATTGTGGCCTTGCTTGTGATGGTTAATTTTATGTATCAACTTGACTGGGCCATGAAGCCTAGATATTAGGTCAAACATTATTCTGAATGTTTCTGTGAAGGTGTTTTTATGGATGAGATTACCATTTAAATCTGTGGACTTTGAGTAAAGCACTCTCCATATATGGATGAGTTTTATCCAGTCAGCTGAAGGCCTTACTAGAATAAAGATTGACCTCCCAGGGCAAGAAGGAATTCTGCCAGCAGGCTGCCTGTGGACTCAATTTGCTGTTCTTCCCTTTGTCTCCAGCCTGTTGGCCTACTACATCAGATTTTGGGCTTGCCAAGCCTCCACAATCAGGTGAACCAATTCCTTAAAATAAATCTCTCTCCATACATACATCCTGTTGCTTCTGTTTCTCTGCATGACTCTGGCCCAGTATGTAATTGTACAGTTACTATAATGCCTGGCACACGAGAAGGACCTAAAATTATTGAATGAATGAATTAATGAATAAAAATATATGTCAGGAATTTCATTTGAAAAAAATAGTTCAATATTGAATCTTGAGGGAATAAAGAATGGTTCTTATCACCTTTGAATCCAAAATAAATTGAACTTAAGGTGCAACCTTCCTTGCACGTTGTTAAACTTGGCTTTAAAAAGATGTACTAGTTTAGGAAACAAAAGACCTGCATTCTACTCTTGGCATTGCTAATCATTAGCTTTGTGACCCTTGATCTCTCTAGGTCTCCAGTTGTTTCTTCAACTGTAAAATGACAGATGTGAGTTAGTTGATTTTTCAAGTCCCTTTGGTTGTAAAATGTCTTCTGTAATTTCCTCTTCTGGAGCCTACTACCATGGTTATTCTGAGTGTATCACTAAACCCCATGGATTCCACTAACCAGCCGCCAATGCAGTGATGTTGTCGAGCACATCGGGTCCTCAGATTTCCGTGGTTAGGGGAGAAATAAGAGTGCTGTCATTGAATGCACCAAGGTGTTTCCGCTCCCCAGTAGGCACTGCAGAGAAAACTTGGAGACAACAGAAGTTCACTGCATTTGCAATTGGTAGATGAATGTTAAAATCCCTCTCACATTTTTCTTTGAGAGTAAAGGAAAGAAGGCCACATCACTAAATTATATCATGAATAAAAGTTCTCTCATTTACATTCATTGCCTTGCCTGCACAGGAACTTGGTTATTTGCCAGCAACTTAATGTCTTGAGAAAGCTGTAGGTCATTTTGCAACCCAACATTTAATAGTATTGTCTAACAAATCTGATTTAATCTTTTCATTTTGTTGCCAATTTGAGAGTACAACACCAGCTCCAAATAATAAAACTTTAAGGACCTGAACAATATTTTATGTTTAATCTCCAAACATATTTCTTTTATAGAAAATTCTGTGAATTTTCTGTCATATACATTGAACGGAGACATTCATCTGAGCTGAAAAAGAAAAGATCATTTCAGTTGTGAATCTTGTCAAAGGACAAATGAAAATGTGTTCATTTTGGAGAAAGCATAAGTTACAAAGTGCCCGCTCTTATTAAATACCAACAGGAAAAAATTTAATATCAGCAAGATCAACATTAACTGGAATTTCAGGGTTATTTTTTCCCTAAAATAAAGTTGCTTTTTTGTTGTTGAAAACTCAATATTTGATATCAGAAAATATAGACAAAAGAAAATTTCAAATAAGAATCCCACCCATCCAACAACGACTATGCTTACCGCACTGGTATTTATTTATTTGTAAGTTTTTTTTTATACGCCAATAGAAACATCTCCCTTTCTCCCTTCCCAACTCACAAACACAAATCTGCACATAAACCAGATGTCTTCAAGACTGACTAGTCTGTGACATCAAACTGAGGCCATGTCTCCTCCAATATTAAAATTATGAACTTCCAATCCTCCATATGCCCATAGCTATAGAACACTGGTCTTTCCTTGCATCTTAAAGTTTTATGGGATTGGCCAAGAATTCCAACGTTTTTGACTCAAGCTGGAGAAGTCCTCTCATGCATCTCACCTTGATGCAGAATCTGGCCAATGCTTGTCATGCCCCATTCGCCTCCCTGTTCCTACTCCACACGGCATTTTCTTGGTGTACAAGAGAAGGACACACCTTCCCTTGGTGCTAAGTTCAGTTATGGACATGCTTCTCCCAAACTGGCAAACCCCAGAGGGTTATTTTGGTTTTTTTCTTCTCAAGGTACACTTCTAGGTACTCAAGTGGCTGGATCAGGCATTAGCTTTACACTGTTGGCAAAACCAAGTCTCTCTTCTGATGGCCTCAGTCAAGTGTTGAGAGAAGAGCCTACGTCTAGACCTGCTGGCTGTAGCTTCTTAGGTTTTTTCCCCAGATTCCAGTTGTTCTTTCCTCCAATCAGGTCTTAGCCAGCCCCCCCACCCCCTTCAAAAAAGTTGATATTTGAATCACAAAATGAATTGAATTTTGACGTAAATCCTTTTTCTTCTAGAAATCATCTTGACCCCTGTGTAAATTTGTGGTTATCACTGAATACCTGGGGTGAGGGGCCCATCTGCTTCACCCATCAAGAGCATCTAAGAGATGGGCCTTACTTTGCCAAATATAACTAATTATCATTTCTTCCTCTGAACGTTGACTAGGTACTGGTCTTGCAGCAATGTTTCTGCTAGGGAAGATGGGTAGCATAATTGTCATGTAAACAACAACTGGATCCAGAGAGCTCACATTTAAAGCTCTGCTCTGTCATTGCTGGCTGATACCCAACAGCTGTCCTCATCAATAAAACAGGGCTGATGACAATTGTACCTTTCTCATATGTAGTTATGGGGACTAAATGTACAAATACTGTTTAACAATTTTCCTGGTACATAGTGAGGGCTCAGTAAACATTAGCCATTACTACTTCAGTGATTCTAATAAAAGACTTCCAAAAGTTGTTCCATCCAGAACAATCAAGAGAAATACCGTTACTGAAGATAAAACATTGATAGTAAATTTTAAATATCACTTTTCCATTATATAAAAAAAATAAAGTCTTAATCCATTGGTGCCCTGTTTTGTATTACCTAAATCTATATACATATAATTTTGAATGTTGTTTTTTAAGCCCATACTTTTTTGTAGTTTTTCTAAAACTCCCCACAACAATATATTGTGAAACTCTTCTCCTTTTCAATAGCTATACTTCTATAATATTTTAAAATTTATTATTTATTTCTAGAACTATGTTTTATCAATCACTTCTTATTTTCATATTTCCAATGTTATAAATGCTAATGAAAGAAGTTCTCATGAGTAGGTGGTCACATGGCTTCTTAAGTATTTTCTTGAGACTAATACCAGAAAAGGAATTTTAAGGCTTTTAAAATATACTGTTAAATTGCCTCCAGAAACACTTATTAGTTTTTACCAGTCAGTGGCCCTGCCCTTTCACCAATAGAGAGCACTTAAAAACTAAATGTTTAATAATTTGATAGAAAAAGCATGTTGCCATATGTGTCTTTTCTTACTAATAGTGAGGTTGAATTTTTTTTTTAAATATACTATTTTTTTAAATTTATTTATTTTAGAGAGAAAGAGAGGAAGAAGGAGAACATAGCAGAGGGGTGAGGAGGAAGGGGACAGGGAGACAGAAAGAGAGAGAGACTCTCTAGCAAGCTCTCTGCTGAGTGCAGAGCCTTAGGTGGGGCTCAGGCTCATGACTCTGAAATCGTGACGTGAGCCAAAACCAAGAGGCAGACCCCCAACTGACTGAATGACTCAACCCCCCCAGACTTTATTTTTTAGAGCAGTTTTAGGTTCACGGTGAAATTGAGAGGAAGAAATTTCCCATATATCCCTGCCCCCAAAATATATATATATATATATA